>NW_028165187.1:27500-120000 GCF_964263955.1 Coregonus lavaretus | reverse complement strand
GAGGAGCCATATAGCAGCGTAACAGGCAGGGCAGCAGAACAAGAGGAGGAGCCATATAGCAGCGTAACAGGCAGGGCAGCAGAACAAGAGGAGGAGCCATATAGCAGCGTAACAGGCAGGGCAGCCATAATGACCCTCTTATCCATCCTGCCTACAGTTTTACCTGATGGACACATGTAATGTAGCTTAGTACCGTTCTAGTTTCATTTTACCAGAGATAATGACATGAAGAGAGTCATTTTTCCAGAACAAATATGACCGCCAGTCTGCTTGCTGCTGCCTATCTAAAGGGCCAGCGAGGTTCGGCAAAAGTGCAGTTTTGACCCACATAAAAAGCCTTCCTTAGGGCCTTGGTGAGAGAACGGCACATAATATGACTCTGATTCCTTTACGGTGAATGAATAATTTGCCTCCGCTGCCTCATTTCGTCCTCTAAATGTATTATTCATATAATTTGCTCACATTACTTAAGTACAAATCTGTTAAATTATTTCTGCGTGTGTTGACTCCCAAGGGCCCTGGTCCAGGGTATCATGTTTAAAACCTACCGGGATCTGTGGTTATGGCTGGGTTTCCCCTGGGATGTGTTCTGAGACGTGTTCTTGTACTACGCTAATATCCCTGATTTGCTCTCTCAGCCCAACAGCTGAAGGTCAAATTGATATTCAACGTGCATGTGTAATTAGACTGGAGCAATTATATATTCTCTGTAGCTAAGCGCCTAGCTGCCTGACAACGTTGCCTTGCGTTGGAGAGATCAGCATAGGATGATTTCAGAGTAATTAATTCAACCATTATGTTTTCCAGGTTATGCTGTCTAGGCTACACAGAGGAATCAAGCTGTGGCTTGTTGGAGAGTAACATTCTGTTTTTCATTACACAGTACTAGCTTTGATACCATATTTACAATATAAATACAGTATCAAATCAGGTGCTGCTTTTAATGACACACAGTACAATATTGTAAAATTGACTTTATTACACTGTAAAAAAAAAAAAAAAAAAAAGTGAATGCTTCTGTAATCTGAATGAATGAATGACTAAAATGTATTGAGGGGAGGGGTTTGTATTTCACAGTATTGTACTGTAATTACAAGGGATTGGTGCAAGCAGGTTGGCTGCTAGGCAAAGTGTTCACACATTACATTATATTAATGAACATATGGTGTTTTATATCACTTTCACTTCTAGAGGCCTTAACAAAGGCTTCCAAACTGGCAGTGACCACAGAGCAACACAGACCAAGAAGACATAACATGACAGACCAGGAGGACATGGCAACGTGCTCACTCATTTCAGTTTTAAGAATTGCTGCCACTCCAATCTGTCCCCTATACATTTTAAACGTCATGGGGCACTATAACCCCACTATAAACTGATACAACATTCTCAGTCACGTGTGCAACAAATGTAGCGTCTTACAAGGCACGGCTGAATACCGTGCACTCACTAGTGGTGAAAAGTTTTTTGGCGCTCCAAGGATAGGGTGTGGTACTTTTTTTCTGTGCGGTGGAATTACAGTAGGCCTACCATTCGAAATACAGCAATTTTCCCACAATCCACCACTATTTACAGTATGCTGCAGTAACACTTTTTTTTTTTTACTGTTGCTAATACCAAAAAGTACATTATAAATTACAATTTTCCATTACAGTGCAATATAAACAAGGAAATGTAAAGTATGGTAATAACTATTGATATAGGCCAGGTTATTTCTTTGACATACTCAAGAAAAACATATCCAAGCCATTCAAATCCTGCAAATGATCATCAATAATCTTCTTCTTCTTCTTCTTCTTCTTCTTCTTCTTCTTCTTCTTCTTCTTCAATGTAAGACTTTGAACTACTGCATACAACAGCATTATGCATTGGGCTGTCCTAAAGGAACTCAGCTGGTTCATTGGGCTGTCCTAAAGGAACTCAGCTGGTTCATTGGGCTGTCCTAAAATAACTCAGATGGTTCATTGGGCTGTCCTAAAATAACTCAGCTGGTTCATTGGGCTGTCCTAAAATAACTCAGCTGGTTCGTTGGGCTGTCCTAAAGGAACTCAGCTGGTTTATTGGGCTGTCCTAAAATAACTCAGCTGGTTCATTGGGCTGTCCTAAAATAACTCAGCTGGTTTATTGGGCTGTCCTAAAATAACTCAGCTGGTTCATCGGGCTGTCCTAAAATAACTCAGCTGGTTCATTGGGCTATCCTAAAATAACTCAGCTGGTTCATTGGGCTGTCCTAAAGGAACTCCGCTGGTTTAATGGGCTGTCCTAAAATAACTCAGCTGGTTCATTGGGCTGTCCTAAAATAACTCAGCTGGTTCATTGGGCTGTCCTAAAGGAACTCCGCTGGTTTAATGGGCTGTCCTAAAATAACTCAGCTGGTTCATTGGGCTGTCCTAAAATAACTCAGCTGGTTCATTGGGCTGTCCTAAAATAACTCAGCTGGTTCATTGGGCTGTCCTAAAGGAACTCAGCTGGTTCATTGGGCTGTCCTAAAATAACTCAGCTGGTTCGTTGGGCTGTCCTAAAGGAACTCAGCTGGTTCATTGGGCTGTCCTAAAATAACTCAGCTGGTTCATTGGGCTGTCCTAAAATAACTCCGCTGGTTTATTGGGCTGTCCTAAAATAACTCAGCTGGTTCATTGGGCTGTCCTAAAATAACTCAGCTGGTTCATTGGGCTGTCCTAAAGGAACTCAGCTGGTTCATTGGGCTGTCCTAAAGGAACTCAGCTGGTTCATTGAGTCAAGTGCAATATGCAATCCACTATAGGCCAATATGGTTTTATTTGCCATAAATCACCTCACATATGTCCATGCTTCACCACCAAAAATAAAGTAGCGGTTCAGGTTTATGCCTTTGGGTTTTCTGAATCCAACACCTAACTTATGTTCCCTTATTTCAGGTGAGAAACCCTTCAAATGTGAGTTTGACGGCTGTGACCGACGTTTCGCCAACAGCAGTGACCGGAAGAAGCACTCCCACGTGCACACCAGCGATAAGCCCTACAACTGCAAAGTGAGAGGCTGTGACAAATCCTACACACACCCCAGCTCGCTCCGAAAACACATGAAAGTGCACTGCAAGTCTCCACCACCGAGCTCTGGCTACGAGTCATCAACCCCGTCATTGGTGTCCCCATCATCGGACTTAGGCCGAGAGCCAGGGGCCTCGTCGCTCTCGGAACCAGCAGCCTCGTCCCAGCCCGCCAATTTAAGAGAGTGGTACGTCTGTCATAGTTCGGGTGCCAGCGGCACTCAGACACCCCCCAGCGGCTCCTCCAGCCCTGATCCGGGGGATGAGACGCACTACAGGCACCCAGAGCCAAGGGACGCGTTCTAACCAAAATTGGCCTCTAAAATAATTAAAAACATATCAAAGATATTTTCTAATATGCCCATGGACTCAACAAATGAACATATCTAGAAGGTCTTTTTTCTAAAGGCCAAACAATTCAATATCGACAAATAAGAAACTGCCAAATTTCAGTTTTCTGATCGTTTTCTTATATCCCCAAGTATTCTGTTTGTAAATTTTTTCAATTTTCTCGTACTGGTTAATTGTACGCATGTATGTTGTTGTATTATTTTGTAAATCGAGTTTGAATTCAATATCTTTTTAATTTATTTTTTGAATTTGACATGAACATTTTTGTATTATCGAACCAAAGTGTTTCAATATGAAAAATAAATACATGTACATTTGTAAATTGCTAAAAATTCAATGTGTAAGTGTTGACAGTGATTTTGTAAGCTTTGATCTTTCAGCTATTTTAATTGTTTGCTGCTCTTATTTGTATAAATTAAATAATTCAGAAGTTTTGAGTTTCATACAGACATATTTTCTCCATTTGTGATGAAAGTCTATTGATTTAAGTGTTTTCATATAGTCTATTTGATATTACCAACATTACATTCATAAATGTTTGGTCAACGTGGGGGTATTTTGTGATTTTGTAATTCTCGTCAATATTTGTTAGTAATGCATTTTTATGAAAATGTTATCCTATCGAGAACAGACACTCTAAATATGTAACCAACTGCCTTGTAATTTGTCAGTATTTTGAATAAATCGTGTATGATAAAATTGCTATTTTACTTTTCTGGGCCTTTACATTTTAACATTGATATATACATAAAATCACGGATGTATTTGAATGCATATGCTATCAGGGTATACTGTTAACCAATATATCACAGGTTATGTAAAACGCCTTCAACCTCACGGTGTAGAGTATTCATGTATACATTTATAACGCAGCAGAGCAGAATAACACTAGTCTTTTTTTTTTTTAAGGAGTTTTATTTATTTTAAGTACAGAGACTTTTCTATCACTCTATTCAACAGCGAGCCTAATTGCCGTTTGTGACTCTCAGGTGTCATCTATAAGGCAGAGCCCATAAGGAACAAAACATGTTTTACCCACAGCAGGCACTTTAGACCTAACTTTCCAGTAGGAGATTTTTTGTTTCGTTTGAATGACGTTAATGTATTTTTTTTAGCTGTAATTTCTACTACTATAGCTTCTTGCCAACGTGTAGCCATTTCAACATTTAAATCCGCATAAAGACACATTGAAAAGAAGCCATTCTCATAGGTGTTTTATTTAGCATTCGCTGAGCCTCCTGAATAGTGGAAAATTACAAAGCAATTCTTTAAAAGAAAATCCATATTTTTTTTTGTGTGTGTGTTCTTCTCTAGTCATGTCCATGTCTTATTTGTGCGGGCTCTATTTCTCTCTTAGATAAAGTGTGATTTTATGCAGGGCAGATGCGGGCAGCGTTTGATGAAAGGCTATATTCTCATCCAGACTTCAAAGATCTTTTAACACAAAGAGCCATTTCTTCACGACGATGAATCCTCACGGCGAATTAAGATTTCTATAGCAATAGCCGAGTCAAACTCGAATAATATGGGGCCAAGTCCGAGGACTTCAACGCCTCTTCAAAGGAATGTAATATTTGCTGCCCATGGGGTAGGAAACGGTCATCTATGGCCTTTCTATCCAATATAAGGATAAAATATTCTTTTGCTATATTTTTTCAACTATCAAAAGAGAAGCGGATAGAGTTACGCACTTATTCCCACAATAACAGACTTGCATTGCATAGCTGCTTGGATGCGTCCTGTGAACGGAGGCTGTAGTTAGTGGGTTCTGCTTTCTTCAAGACGAGTATGTTATAGCTACATGTTCGGGATTGAGGGGAATAAGCACAACCATGCTAACAGTGTTTTTAGAGATGGTCGAAAGCCAATATCTCGACAGAGGTGAAGTTTGGAACAGGTAGTCTATTAGTAAAAACCTTTCCTATGTGACTGAGCTAATTGTGGTGCACATGGACGTTTAGGCAAGCTAAAATGTAATAGTATTTAATAATACATTAAACTGTTATCAAATTCCTCGTATTAATAAAATCATAATACAATAATAGCCTATCAACGGGTTTGTGTCTTAATTTATTCCATCACGTCAAACATACACCGGGCAATGTTATGCACTAATTAAGACATGTACATAAATGCTTTTACTATGGTCTGAGGCATATGTTTGTCTTAAAGAGGCTGAGAGTCTGCAGAACCCGCTGTAAAACATTAGCCATTCTGAGGAATGAGCAAGGCGGGAGTCCCGACTGTCTGACACGTTTAGAGTTTGTTCCTTTGGTGCTTGTGTTGCCGTTTACTCTGTCCAAGTGCCCCACCGAAAGGAAGAAATAATAAACACTACAAAAAATATAACCAAACAGTTGAGTCCTCTCCATAGCACCAGATCTTGTGCCTGAATGGGGTAAAAGATAGTTCGGTCTCAATTGAAGCGAGGAGTCTTTGAAGCGGGACTTATTATATGAGGGATTCTTCCATGTAGTCTAAACGACGCTGATGACACGGAAAGCCTTCTTTGTCACGGATGTGTTCGACTCGTCTCTGCTGCGCCTTCCAGCGCTTTTAGATCCAGCCGTCAAAGTGGAGACAAGGGCTGACAAAATTGTATAAAATTAAAAAAATAAAATAAACTATAATTATTCAACATTAAAACTTATAGAGGTGAGAATAAACAGTTTCTGCACTGCAAGAAAAAAAAAAAAAACATTGACCGTGCATGTTTGGAGTGTGTAAGCGAGTACAAGTGTGTGTGTCTGTGTCTGTGTGTTTGTGTGTGTGTGTGAGAGAGAGAGAGAGAGAGAGAGAGAGTGAGAGAGAGAGGAAGAGAGAGAACAAACTATAATGCATCGTAGAATTAAAATAAAGTGTATTGCCTTTTTCATCCGCAAGCATGTACCTAACTCATACATGTCTGTAATTACATTAGACTAGGGAAGCTGCAAGCATGTACCTAACTCATACATGTCTGTAATTACATTAGACTAGGGAAGCCGCAAGCATGTACCTAACTCATACATGTCTGTAATTACATTAGACTAGGGAAGCTGCAAGCATGTACCTAACTCATACATGTCCGTTATTACATTAGACTAGGGAAGCCGCAAGCATGTACCTAACTCATACATGTCTGTAATTACATTAGACTAGGGAAGCTGCAAGCATGTACCTAACTCATACATGTCCGTTATTACATTAGACTAGGGAAGCCGCAAGCTTGTACCTAATTCATACATGTCTGTTATTACATTAGACTAGGGAAGCCGCAAGCATGTACCTAACTCATACATGTCTGTAATTACATTAAACTAGGGAAGCCGCAAGCATGTACCTAACTCATACATGTCTGTAATTACATTAGATCAGGGAAGCCGCAAGCATGTACCTAACTCATACATGTCTGTAATTACATTAGACTAGGGAAGCCGCAAGCATGTACCTAACTCATACATGTCTGTAATTACATTAAACTAGGGAAGCCGCAAGCATGTACCTAACTCATACATGTCTGTTATTACATTAGACTAGGGAAGCCGCAAGCATGTACCTAACTCATACATGTCCGTTTTTACATTTGACTAGGGAAGCCGCAAGCATGTACCTAACTCATACATGTCCGTTATTACATTAGACTAGGGAAGCCGCAAGCATGTACCTAACTCATACATGTCCGTTATTACATTAGACTAGGGAAGCCGCAAGCATGTACCTAACTCATACATGTCTGTAATTACATTAGACTAGGGAAGCCGCAAGCATGTACCTAACTCATATATGTCTGTAATTACATTAAACTAGGGAAGCCGCAAGCATGTACCTAACTCATACATGTCTGTAATTACATTAGACTAGGGAAGCCGCAAGCATGTACCTAACTCATACATGTCCATTATTACATTAGACTAGGGAAGCCGCAAGCATGTACCTAACTCATACATGTCTGTAATTACATTAGACTAGGGAAGCCGCAAGCATGTACCTAACTCATACATGTCTGTAATTACATTAGACTAGGGAAGCCGCAAGCATGTACCTAACTCATACATGTCTGTAATTACATTAGACTAGGGAAGCCGCAAGCATGTACCTAACTCATACATGTCCGTTTTTACATTTGACTAGGGAAGCCGCAAGCATGTACCTAACTCATACATGTCTGTAATTACATTAGACTAGGGAAGCCGCAAGCATGTACCTAACTCATACATGTCCGTTTTTACATTTGACTAGGGAAGCCGCAAGCATGTACCTAACTCATACATGTCCGTTATTACATTAGACTAGGGAAGCCGCAAGCATGTACCTAACTCATACATGTCCGTAATTACATTAGACTAGGGAAGCCGCAAGCATGTACCTAACTCATACATGTCCGTAATTACATTAGACTAGGGAATCCGCAAGCATGTACCTAACTCATACATGTCTGTTATTACATTAGTCCAGGGAAGCCGCAAGCATGTACCTAACTCATACATGTCTGTAATTACATTAGACTAGGGAAGCCACAAGCATGTACCTAACTCATACATGTCCGTAATTACATTAGACTAGGGAAGCCGCAAGCATGTACCTAACTCATACATGTCCGTTATTACATTAGACTAGGGAAGCCCCGAGCATAACCAGCGGTTACAACGACATATTGATCACCCCCAGGCCCCACTATAGGCAACTCTGCTGTTATAGATAGCATGAAGAGCCCGCGACACCCTGGGTTCCATTTTTCACCAGAAGTTTACTTTCAGTGCCTGTACAGCTTCATGGGGATATGGTAGTAGCTGGCTATGATCAACCAAAAGGGTGCGTCCCAAATTTCACGCTATTCCCTACATAAAGCACTACTTTTTGACCAGAGCCCTACACCCCTGGTAAACAAAATAGTGCACCATCAGAGGGTTTAAGGTGCCATTTGGGATGCAGACAAAGACTAGATGAGGATATGATAGTAGTTGGGTATAACATACTGTAGTTGGGCTGGTTGGGCAGGCTGGTTGGGCAGTCTGGTTGGGCAGGCTGGTTGGGCAGGCTGGTTGGGCAGGCTGGTTGGACAGGCTGGTTGGACAGGCTGGTTGGGCAGGCTGGTTGGGCAGGCTGGTTGGGCAGGCTGGTTGGGCAACCTGATGGGGAAGGCTGGTTTGGAAGGCTGGTTGGGCAGTGTGAAGGGGAAGGCCGGTTGGACAGTGTGAAGGGGAAGGCCGGTTGGACAGTGTGAAGGTGAAGGCTGGTTGGGCAGTGTGAAGGGGAAGGCTGGTTGGACACTGTGAAGGGGAAGGCCAGTTGGACAGTGTGAAGGGGAAGGCTGGTTGGACAGTGTGAAGGGGAAGGCTGGTTGGACAGTGTGAAGGGGAAGGCTGGTTGGGCAGTGTGAAGGGGAAGGCCGGTTGGACAGTGTGAAGGGGAAGGCCGGTTGGACAGTGTGAAGGGGAAGGCTGGTTGGGCAGTGTGAAGGGGAAGGCCGGTTGGACAGTGTGAAGGGGAAGGCCGGTTGGACAGTGTGAAGGGGAAGGCCGGTTGGACAGTGTGAAGGGGAAGGCCGGTTGGACAGTGTGAAGGGGAAGGCCGGTTGGACAGTGTGAAGGGGAAGGCCGGTTGGACAGTGTGAAGGGGAAGGCTGGTTGGACAGCGTGAAGTGGAAGGCTGGTTGGGCAGTGTGAAGGGGAAGGCTGGTTGGACAGTGTGAAGGGGAAGGCTGGTTGGACAGTGTGAAGGGGAAGGCTGGTTGGACAGTGTGAAGGGGAAGGCTGGTTGGACAGTGTGAAGGGGAAGGCTGGTTGGGCAGTGTGAAGGGGAAGGCTGGTTTGGAAGGCTGGTTGGACAGTGTGAAGGGGAAGGCTGGTTGGACAGTGTGAAGGGGAAGGCTGGTTGGGCAGTGTGAAGGGGAAGGCTGGTTTGGAAGGCTGGTTGGACAGTGTGAAGTGGAAGGCTGGTTGGACAGTGTGAAGGGGAAGGCTGGTTGGACAGTGTGATGTTACATGCTACTGACTCTCCTTTCCGTGTTTGACACAAAGGGGTCAGGATTTAGATCCATTCCCCGTTTCTTCCTATCACCAGCCGTAGGATGCGTGAGTGTGTGTCAGCGTGTGTGAAAGTCCTACTCATTCCATGGAGGGTCTGCGAGTTTTCACTCCTCCCTTTCACTTCGTTGATGAATTAAGGTAATTAATTGGCAAGGAACTCCCCACACCTGGTTTTCTAGAGCTTCATTGAAAGGAACAACTAAAAACCTGCAGACACTAGGCCCTCCACGGACTGAGTTTGACACCGCTGGGTTAGAGCCTCCTGTATTCCACCAGTGGTAGTACTAGAAGACAACAGCATCAGCAGTATCAACATGTAGAACCTTCTGTATCTTCCCGACCAAAGGGTACTCAAATCAGAGACATAGGCATGTATAAAGGCTCTGATTCTACGAATCATCATACATGCCAGCATTCATCAACGCATGAAGGATATTTTCTATTAGAATCTCACACAGGTTAAGTTTTTGTTCTGAATATTTAAATATTGTTGATTTTCACTCTGTTTGGAAATGTATTCTAAGGTTGAATGCACTAGGCCTAACTGTAAATGGCTTTGGAAGAGCGTCTGCTAAATGACACAAATTTGAGTTTAACTCTGGAACATGGTAGTATGTACAGTATGGTTCAGTGAATAAGACCTAAAATGACACGAGAAAGAAGCCTAATTCAATGTTAGAGAGGTAATTTTCGTTAAAGTACATTAACATTAATTGCCGATTAGGCCTACCTAAAAATGTTATATTATTTGGGGACTAATGCCGCAAAAAAATACGATTAATCCATTTACTTTCTTGTCCCTGGCCCTCTCAGCATCATATCAAAGCTTCCTAAGACTCGTTTGAGTGTGAAATATCATTTCTTTGCTAAATAATGGAGGCGGTAATCCGACTTCCGGAAACTGTCCTGCATTATTGAATAAAGCTCTTTTAATGGGGGGATTAGCGCGCGGGCAGCTCTGGAACCCATTCAACGTTCCATTTCATGTCGTAGTTACCAGACAGGCCGGAATTCACATTCTAAACCAAAAGACAGGTGCAATACCAAACAAGTCAATATATCAATTAGAAAAAGGACACTTCACAAATGGAAAACGTGAATGTAGGATACAAGTATCTGCAGTAAAACATTATTAGTGGTTCCCAGAAAAGAAATGAATTGTGGAATATAATTTGTAATGTCTTGCAAAGTCATGGTTTAACAAAAAAACAATGTTTGCATGTATGAAATTTGTTTTTAGTGTATCCAAGTCTACTGGTTTATCAAACCATTAAATGCTTTGTCTAATTATGAATAGTCTTTTAATAATCACCTTTTTAAAGGGAGGGTTAAATTCAGACTACACCCTTGCGATACGTTCTTTCACTTTGACAACAAACGTGTGGCAGAAAAAAAAAAAAAGATATAGCCATTCGATATAGTCGACTCCTGGATAAAATTTACAACGAGTTGTGAATTTGGTAGAGTCGAGTCAAAGCCAAGGATGATTCATGACGCGGGTCGAATGAACGTTCCCTAAAGTGTTCGGATTACCACCGTCCGTCCTCCCCCCCCCCAGTTTCAGGCGAGAAGTTATTTTACTTTCATGGACGAGCGGACTCCCTCCAACGCGAATCAGCCCACATAGTTAGTACGTCTGAGCACAGAGCTCTAACAACCTTCGCATAATGTGGCAGAATGTGCAACACTGCTTCGCACCTGCACATTGAATGGGAACTCCCTTTCAGAGAGAGATACGCTTGTTGGCCTTGAGACTCTATGCAGCTGGATGAATGGGGCTGGCGACCCGTGCTTATTCCGCGTGCCTTTGATCACACACTACTACCCTCTCTAATTCGCTGCTATAGTTTTCTACAAGGACCGCCTATTTAGTATAAGAACCTTCTTTTTGGACTATAGAAAGACTACACCATGCAGTCCAAAGGGGAAGGGACTCTTTATGATGTTGTGTACCGTGGCTTTATAAAAACCCATTTCAGCAGTTAAATCGTGTTCATTCTCGTCACCGCTCTCTCTTCAGCCTGTATGCTGTCCTAGCTGATCCGTATAAAGGTTTAAGATTAACACTTTGGTTCATTCACTTTTCAGAGTCAGTTATTTACAAATAAAACATAAAGACATAAAACAAACACACAAATTCATAACATTGTCATAACAATGATTATAACAACAACAATAATAATTACATGAATATCAACAACAATAACATATATATTTTTTATAATTACAATTACAATATACTTACAATATAATATAAAATAACCTAAGTAATAATAAACAACATCATTTGTTAGTCATCCTTTATTTATTAAGCTTTCTTGTTATGTACCGACACTGGACGAGAACGGAGGTAAGGATGGATTGGTCGGTAATACAATTATACTTCGGTCTACCGAATCTGTTTTAACATTATGGGAGAACGTTTGACAGATTTCCCATCTTTCCGTATCTTGAAGACATGTTATATCTACCGCATCAACATTGTATTGGTAAGGACAACTGAAACATGAGATGCACTTTATCTGCATAATATCTCACAGGCTTTAGCCTCTTCCATGAGTTAATTCATCATAATATCTCACAGGCTTTAGCCTCTTCCATGAGTTAATTCATCATAATATCTCACAGGCTTTAGCCTCTTCCATGAGTTAATTCATCATAATATCTCACAGGCTTTAGCCTCTTCCATGAGTTAATTCATCAAAAGAAATCATTCTATAAGATTTTGTTTCTTAGTATAAAGCAATGCTTCAATAATAAGTCGACCACTGTGACATTCTTTAGGCTTGGGCTATTTTCATAATACTGTGTGTGTGTGTGTGTGTGTGTGTGTGTGTGTGTGTGTGTGTGTGTGTGTGTGTGTCAATAAAGTGGGGAGTGGCAGGTTCTATTTTTCCACATACACATGACCATAGCCCATTCTGTATGTTTCCCGACAAATATCTGTCTCTGAGAGGATCTTTCTATAACTATCAAACAAAAGTCACCAATAAACAAAAAGTATTGTATATTTATTATATTTGCCTTTTCAAATGGTTGCACTTATGGCTTTAATCAGCAGTGATTTCCTGACAAACAATTCAGGTAAGCTCGGAATGTCCCTGTCAAATACGCTATGCAGCACATCCCAAAAGCTTTTACGAAAGGCAATTAATGTCAAACTATAGCCGACACTCTCGTTTCAAGTAAATACAGCCTTCATCAAGTGACAAAGAATAAAGCTTGATAAAAACGGACGATCGGTAGTGTGAAGGCAATCTCCAAAACCACGTATAAATCAACATTTGCTTTCCACATTAAAAACACCGCCGGTCGCCCCCCCCCCCCCCCCCCCCCCCCTAACCCGAAAAGCACATCAACCTTTTATTTTAATGTACATCGTCGGCGGGGGTCTATCAGTGAAAATAACGACATGACTGCAAACAAAACTAACGTAATTATCCAGAATGGCCATATAGCCCCTCGCCATTAATATGGGCCATGCTCTTCGATAATCTCTAAAACCTAATATGACACAGGCCTATCAGAACGGAGCAGTGGACCACAGTGTCTGGAGATATACAGTATGCATGGCTTGCTTCATTAATCTAACCGCAGCCACGGATAGTGTAACAAAATGCAATAATGACAATAATGAAAAGTATGGAATAATAATTGAAACTCTATTCACAAGACGTTATCAGATCCATATAAGTGGGCCATACATCATCCAGAAGAAATGATTATGAATTTTTGAACGTGCCCTTTGGCGATTAGGAAGATCTGCGATGTAATTCATCATCACTAGACTCATTCTCTGATTCTCTCTCTCCACCCCCACTGTACAATGTTACTGCTACAATCATATTCTGGTGTGTGTGTGTGTGTGTGTGTGTGTGTGTGAGAGAGAGAGAGAGAGAGAGAGAGTGCGTGTGTGCATGTGTGTGTGTGTGTGTGCTTACTTGCTTGTCTTTCTGTCAAGTTAGACAACAGCAGAGAACAATTGTTTAAAAAGGCTAATTTGAGTCTCTATTATTGAAGTCAACAGAAACTTCTACCATGTAAACCAGTGATAAATAACCCCCCTTATATTTCTGAAACAAGTACAGTTGTATGGTCAACACATGAACCTAGTTTTCAGCTCTAAATACTCTGTGATGACCTCTGAGTAGAACTCTGTGATTACCTCTGTAATGACCTCTGTGATGACCTCTGTAATGACCTCTGTGATGACCTCTGTAATGACATCTGTGATGGACAGGAGCATATAGTGTTGCTGTGAGTAACCAGAAACAGTCCCAGGATAGGCTACAGGACGGTGCTATATGGACTAACCAGAAACAGTCCCAGGATAGGCTACAGGACGGTGCTATATGGACTAACCAGAAACAGTCCCAGGATAGGCTACAGGACGGTGCTATATGGCCTAACCAGAAACAGTCCCAGGATAGGCTACAGGACGGTGCTATATGGACTAACCAGAAACAGTCCCAGGATAGGCTACAGGACGGTGCTATATGGACTAACCAGAAACAGTCCCAGGATAGGCTACAGGACGGTGCTATATGGACTAACCAGAAACAGTCCCAGGATAGGCTACAGGACGGTGCTATATGGCCTAACCAGAAACAGTCCCAGGATAGGCTACAGGACGGTGCTATATGGACTAACCAGAAACAGTCCCAGGATAGGCTACAGGACGGTGCTATATGGACTAACCAGAAACAGTCCCAGGATAGGCTACAGGACGGTGCTATATGGACTAACCACAAACAGTCCCAGGATAGGCTACAGGACGGTGCTATATGGACTAACCAGAAACAGTCCCAGGATAGGCTACAGGACGGTGCTATATGGACTAACCAGAAACAGTCCCAGGATAGGCTACAGGACGGTGCTATATGGACTAACCAGAAACAGTCCCAGGATAGGCTACAGGACGGTGCTATATGGACTAACCAGAAACAGTCCCAGGATAGGCTACAGGACGGTGCTATATGGACTAACCAGAAACAGTCCCAGGATAGGCTACAGGACGGTGCTATATGGACTAACCAGAAACAGTCCCAGGATAGGCTACAGGACGGTGCTATATGGACTAACCAGAAACAGTCCCAGGATAGGCTACAGGACGGTGCTATATGGACTAACCAGAAACAGTCCCAGGATAGGCTAGTGTAGGCCTCCTCTCTCTCTGGCCAGACTCTATTCCTCACTACTAGACATCCAGCCTGTCTGAATGAAGAGGCCTCCTCTCTATCTGGCCAGACTCTATTCCTCACTACTAGACATCCAGCCTGTCTGAATGAAGAGGCCTCCTCTCTATCTGGCCAGACTCTATTCCTCACTACTAGACATCCAGCCTGTCTGAATGAAGTGGCCTCCTCTCTCTCTGGCCAGACTCTATTCCTCAGTACTACCATTCTCCTAATTGATACACAACAAATGGAAGAAAAACCTGGATGGTGAGATTTTAGTAATAATGAAAAGTGGACGAGGGTTAGGGACAGAACCAGGGTTAGGGTTAGAGACAGAACCAGGGTTAGGGTTAGAGACAGAACCAGGGTTAGTGTTAGAGACAGAACCAGGGTTAGGGTTAGAGACAGAACCAGGGTTAGAGTTAGAGACAGAACAAGGGTTAGGGTTAGAGACAGAACCAGGGTTAGTGTTAGAGACAGAACAAGGGTTAGAGACAGAACCAGGGTTAGAGTTAGAGACAGAACAAGGGTTAGGGTTAGAGACAGAACCAGGGTTAGGGTTAGAGACAGAACCAGGGTTAGTGTTAGAGACAGAACCAGGGTTAGAGTTAGAGACAGAACAAGGGTTAGGGTTAGAGACAGAACCAGGGTTAGTGTTAGAGACAGAACAAGGGTTAGGGTTAGAGACAGAACCAGGGTTAGGGTTAGAGACAGAACCAGGGTTAGAGACAGAACAAGGGTTGGTGTTAGAGACAGAACCAGGGTTAGAGTTAGAGACAGAACAAGGGTTAGGGTTAGAGACAGAACCAGGGTTAGTGTTAGAGACAGAACAAGGGTTAGGGTTAGAGACAGAACCAGGGTTAGGGTTAGAGACAGAACCAGGGTTAGTGTTAGAGACAGAACCAGGGTTAGGGTTAGAGACAGAACCAGGGTTAGAGACAGAACCAGGGTTAGTGTTAGAGACAGAACCAGGGTTAGTGTTAGAGACAGAACCAGGGTTAGGGTTAGAGACAGAACCAGGATTAGAGACAGAACAAGGGTTAGGGTTAGAGACAGAACCAGGGTTAGAGACAGAACCAGGGTTAGTGTTAGAGACAGAACCAGGGTTAGAGACAGAACAAGGGTTAGGGTTAGAGACAGAACCAGGGTTAGGGTTAGAGACAGAACAAGGGTTAGAGACAGAACAAGGGTTAGGGTTAGAGACAGAACCAGGGTTAGGGTTAGAGACAGAACCAGGGTTAGAGACAGAACAAGGGTTAGGGTTAGAGACAGAACAAGGGTTAGAGACAGAACAAGGGTTAGGGTTAGAGACAGAACAAGGGTTAGGGTTAGAGACAGAACCAGGGTTAGAGACAGAACAAGGGTTAGGGTTAGAGACAGAACAAGGGTTAGGGTTAGAGACAGAACCAGGGTTAGTGTTAGAGACAGAACAAGGGTTAGGGTTAGAGACAGAACCAGGGTTAGGGTTAGAGACAGAACCTGGGTTAGAGACAGAACCAGGGTTAGGGTTAGAGACAGAACCTGGGTTAGAGACAGAACCAGGGTTAGTGTTAGAGACAGAACCAGGGTTAGGGTTAGAGACAGAACCTGGGTTAGAGACAGAACCAGGGTTGGTGTTAGAGACAGAACCAGGGTTAGTGTTAGAGACAGAACAAGGGTTAGGGTTAGAGACAGAACCAGGGTTTGGGTTAGAGACAGAACCAGGGTTAGAGACAGAACCAGGGTTGGTGTTAGAGACAGAACCAGGGTTAGTGTTAGAGACAGAACAAGGGTTAGGGTTAGAGACAGAACCAGGGTTAGGGTTAGAGACAGAACCAGGGTTAGTGTTAGAGACAGAACAAGGGTTAGGGTTAGAGACAGAACCAGGGTTAGGGTTAGAGACAGAACCTGGGTTAGAGACAGAACCAGGGTTAGGGTTAGAGACAGAACCAGGGTTAGAGACAGAACCAGGGTTAGTGTTAGAGACAGAACCAGGGTTAGAGACAGAACAAGGGTTAGAGACAAAACCAGGGTTAGGGTTAGAGACAGAACCAGGGTTAGAGACAGAACCAGGGTTAGTGTTAGAGACAGAACAAGGGTTAGGGTTAGAGACAGAACCAGGGTTAGTGTTAGAGACAGAACAAGGGTTAGGGTTAGAGACAGAACCAGGGTTAGGGTTAGAGACAGAACAAGGGTTAGGGTTAGAGACAGAACCAGGGTTAGGGTTAGAGACAGAACCTGGGTTAGAGACAGAACAAGGGTTAGGGTTAGAGACAGAACCAGGGTTAGTGTTAGAGACAGAACAAGGGTTAGGGTTAGAGACAGAACCAGGGTTAGTGTTAGAGACAGAACAAGGGTTAGGGTTAGAGACAGAACCAGGGTTAGGGTTAGAGACAGAACCTGGGTTAGAGACAGAACCAGGGTTAGGGTTAGAGACAGAACCAGGGTTAGGGTTAGAGACAGAACCAGGGTTAGGGTTAGAGACAGAACCTGGGTTAGAGACAGAACCAGGGTTAGGGTTAGAGACAGAACCAGGGTTAGGGTTAGAGACAGAACCAGGGTTAGGGTTAGAGACAGAACCAGGGTTAGTGTTAGAGACAGAACCAGGGTTAGAGACAGAACCAGGGTTAGGGTTAGAGACAGAACCAGGGTTAGAGACAGAACCAGGGTTTGGGTTAGAGACAGAACCAGGGTTAGGGTTAGAGACAGAACCAGGGTTAGTGTTAGAGACAGAACCAGGGTTAGGGTTAGAGACAGAACCAGGGTTAGGGTTAGAGACAGAACCAGGGTTAGTGTTAGAGACAGAACCAGGGTTAGTGTTAGAGACAGAACCAGGGTTAGGGTTAGAGACAGAACCAGGGTTAGTGTTAGAGACAGAACCAGGGTTAGGGTTAGAGACAGAACCTGGGTTAGGGTTAGAGACAGAACAAGGGTTAGGGTTAGAGACAGAACCAGGGTTTGGGTTAGAGACAGAACCAGGGTTTGGGTTAGAGACAGAACCAGGGTTAGAGCCAGAACCAGGGTTTGGGTTAGAGACAGAACCAGGGTTAGAGACAGAACCAGGGTTAGGGTTAGAGACAGAACCAGGGTTAGAGACAGAACCAGGGTTAGTGTTAGAGACAGAACCAGGGTTTGGGTTAGAGACAGAACCAGGGTTAGAGACAGAACCAGGGTTTGGGTTAGAGACAGAACCAGGGTTAGAGACAGAACCAGGGTTTGGGTTAGAGACAGAACCAGGGTTAGAGACAGAACCAGGGTTAGGGTTAGAGACAGAACCAGGGTTAGGGTTAGAGACAGAACCAGGGTTAGTGTTAGAGACAGAACAAGGGTTAGGGTTAGAGACAGAACAAGGGTTGGTGTTAGAGACAGAACCAGGGTTAGAGACAGAACAAGGGTTAGGGTTAGAGACAGAACCAGGGTTAGAGACAGAACCAGGGTTGGTGTTAGAGACAGAACCAGGGTTGGTGTTAGAGACAGAACCAGGATATAACAGTGAAGAAGCTAATATGAACAACAGTAATAATACTAATAATACTACTACTAATAATACTAATACTACCACTACTACTAATATTAATAATAGTAATAATAATGATAATAATAATGATAATAATAATGATAATAATAATGATAATAATAATGATAATAATAATGATAATTAAATAATATTATTATTATTAATAATGGAAAATAATAATAATAATAATAATAATAATAATAATAATAATAATAATAATAATAATAATAATAATAATAATAATAATGAATACTGTGACATGTTATTATTATCAACACCTCTGCACATGTCTCTCTCAGGTCAAATAAAAACGAGACAAAAAGAAAACAAAATGGATGAACATCCCTTTAAATAGACCCGTTTGATTTAAGTTTGGTCAATTACATTTTTGTTTAACGAAATAAATAGAAACTCCATGATAAATGAATGATGAAACCGTTTCAGAATCTTCTAAATGTGCATTTTTTTTTAAGGACGCATGCTTTAAAAAACAGAAATCGGAAATGGACCATATCCTCAATGGTATCTTCCCATTGGTTTAGCACACCATAATGTACCAGCGAGGTTATAAACTCGACAAAAAAAGACAGTTTGTCATCATGCATCAAAACATTATGTAAAATATGAAAAGATGCAAATGTTGCCAACATTTTGTTTTAAGCCATTGGTTTATCTGCACTGTTTCACACGTCAGCTGTGGAACGATGTTGCTCGTATTGGAAGCACAGTTTGAACAGAAATATAATGCATGTGATCACCCTGGCAGCATCCGAAGACTTTGGGTCATTTCTTCTGTCTCCCGCAGAAAAGACATTATGCCTCTCATATTTACATACTCTATAATATTTGTCAAACATTCATAACTCACAAATGAATGAAATGTTCGCTGGTCCTTGGAGAACATGATCATGAAGGCGTTGACTTGTTCCTGTTTTCTGACACGTATTGTTAAGTTTCATACAGTTCAGTTTGATACATCACGCCCTATTAACCATTATCATATGATATTTATGTCAGCCCATCGCTGTCACTGTTCTGTCTGTCTGTCTGTCTGTCTGTCTGTCTGTCTGTCTGTCTGTCTGTCCGTAGGATGTCGTTATCCCCTGGTAGAGAGAGAAGGACTAGAAAACAGAATAGATGACCCGAAGCTTTTTTATGCAAACCACGGAATTATTTTGAACATGTATGTCAGCAAGGCCTACGTCATGACATACATGTTCAAAATAATTCCGTAGCCAATACAGGCTTATTCAGTTACGAGCCATGTTTACGTTTTCGTTCAGCAACCCATGGAATTACATTTACCTTCAACGCAAATGCACGTCATTCCATAATCCTTTGACGAGTAAAGGCTAAGCTTGTTACTGAAACAATCAACATTGTTTTATTTTACAGATTCCGTTGCACAAAATCATCATTCTGGCTGTCTATTAAGGAAAGGAAATGAACTGTCTTATTGTAACTGTAGATTGCTGGATGTGAGGCCTTGACTTAAATGTCAACAGCCACCTGCTAACCATTTGCAGGTGGATGGATCCCATTGCAACAATCGATCCCCAGAAACACTGTTTATTTGGCAGAGCAATTCCCAAATTCCCAAATGTGCCCAGGTTGTCATATTCTCCTCAAGGTCGCCATATGCAGTCCTACCCCATAATCAGATAATATAGCTGTCTCGTTTATTACTCAGTCAATCATTTTGATTTGACAGTATTGTAACATAGCAATCCATAAATGTAAAGTATGGTAATATAATCAAGCGTGTTACCCGTCGTATCTGGGACATGAACCACATTGCCATGCGTGTATCTCCCTTTAGTCAGGTCACTGTGGGTCATTGTACAGAGCTTTATGGAAAACTATCCCGTCCTTGTTTAAAATCTGCGAGTATTTCCTTTTTCATTATAAATTAATTATAAATATCACATACGACATAAAACAAACAAATTCATAATATTGTCATAACAATGATTATAACAACAACAATAATAATTACATGAATATCAACAACAATAACATATATATTTTTTATAATTACAATTACAATATACTTACAATATAATATAAAATAACCTAAGTAATAATAAACAACATCATTTGTTAGTCATCCTTTATTTATTAAGCTTTCTTGTTATGTACCGACACTGGACGAGAACGGAGGTAAGGATGGATTGGTCGGTAATACAATTATACTTCGGTCTACCGAATCTGTTTTAACATTATGGGAGAACGTTTGACAGATTTCCCATCTTTCCGTATCTTGAAGACATGTTATATCTACCGCATCAACATTGTATTGGTAAGGACAACTGAAACATGAGATGCACTTTATCTGCATAATATCTCACAGGCTTTAGCCTCTTCCATGAGTTAATTCATCATAATATCTCACAGGCTTTAGCCTCTTCCATGAGTTAATTCATCATAATATCTCACAGGCTTTAGCCTCTTCCATGAGTTAATTCATCATAATATCTCACAGGCTTTAGCCTCTTCCATGAGTTAATTCATCATAATATCTCACAGGCTTTAGCCTCTTCCATGAGTTAATTCATCAAAATAAATCATTCTATACGATTTTGTTTCTTAGTATAAAGAAATGCTTCGTCGACCACTGTGACATTCTTTAGGCTTGGGCTATTTCCATAATACTGTGTGTGTGTCCAAGGAATGGATGAATACTTTGAGATTTGCCCTATTTATTTGTTCAGAGTCAAAAAAAAGATAAAACATATCTTGATAGATTTAGATGATGTGGTGTAGTAAAGTATAGCAAAACTGCATGCCAATATGTCGTAAACATTAAAGGAAGGTGACAAGGTAAGTCATACTTGGCTTTTTTTTTCTCTCCTTACATTGCCTATCTTACACTTCTGAATTAGCCCGTGGATGTCTGGAAGGTTGTGTGCTGTGTGAGAGCGTGAAAGCTGGCAGGAAATCACGCGGCGATAACCTCCATGTCCTTCTGTAGCGCGAGGCTGTCTAATTTCTAAGCATAATTAACTATATGCTTAAAATCAATTGTTTCCCGTGCCCAGCCAGGGTCCTGGACTGCCAGCAGGGAGAAGCCTATTTTTTGCACGTGTGAAAGCAGGAAGCAGGTCTACCTGTCACTCACCAAGCCACCGCGAGTCAATAGAGAGAAGAGAGAAGAGGGGGAAGTCAGGTTAAACCTGCTCGTTATACCTGCAGCGCAATTAACACGACTGTTCCTCCTCTAATCCGCTGCTCGCTCTCTGTTCTACTAATAATTGAACTTCTTGTAGGAATAAAAAAAAAAAACATCATGCTATAAATAAATACACGCTATAAGAATCTCATGTGCATTAATTGATAGCGATCTATTATCAAACTGTTCTTGTGGATTTTAGTCGGCTTTTGAAGTTTCATTAAGTATGGTATGGGTATCCAGGGAAGAGCCTTGCAGCGATAACCCATATTACCGCAGCAGAGCGATAAAACAGGCTAATGTCGAAGTGTCTGTCGAGCTGCACATTCTCCTGAAGGGGATTCCACGGAAAGTAAAGTACTGTGGCGAAATTATTGCGTTTGTAAGCACTTTTCCACGTTCGTCATGGGGGAATAAGTCTCTGAATCGCTTGATGGAAATACACAGACTATTGTGGAGAGAAGACAGTGTTGGAAATAATAATAACAAGGGGTTTGAAATGCTGCTTGCATTACATCCCTCAATTACAATTGTTGAAACTGGGAGAAGGCATAGCATAGTCCTGCCCTGTCGACTTGTAGGTGAATCAACGCACACTTGAACTGAGAGAGGACTTGACCTCTGGCTTTATGTTGTGCCCAATGTTTGTCTAAAACACAATCAGTCCTTTATATGGGACATGCGCTGGCGTGACACGTCCTGTTCACCAGATGGATGTTCGCAGGGCTGAGGATCTCAATAAGCTCTCATGTGTTTCTCAATGTTTGATTGCTCGTCACAGCGTGGAATAAATATTAAGACATACAACAGAAAAGAACGATGGGTTAAGAAATAGTTTACATTTGTTAATAGCATGTGTTGAGAATAAATGTATAATTACGGTGTAGCCCATGACTAAAGTTGTCACAGATTTACTTGTGATGCAGGCTATATCTAAACATACATTATAGTCAATATGGTGATATAGCTCATCATTTATGTTGTAAACAACTGAACTTATATACTATTTCCAAAATTGTATTTTGTAGGAAAATAGCCAATAAGGGGACAGAGGGATTCTAGGATTCTATTACATATATTGCAACTCATTGATCTGTGCACCCGACTAATTACTACAATGCACTAGCGTAAAATAGGAAACTGGAATAATGTCTGAAATAAAGGCTATTACATAAAGCACAAAACCACCAAAAATATGCTACCGCAATTAAATAGACGAAAAATATATTGAGAGAGCAAACAAAACCCAAGGGCCAAGGAATTGCACCAATAACAAAAGCTATACCATGGAACCATAATATCTCTCTCGTTTACATTTAAAACAAAATTCAAATAATAAAGAAAACGAGAATGTAAAAAAAAAAATCTAAACAAAGGTAAACAGAGACCTGGAAAGTCTTTATGCACGAGGAAGTGAGAGGTGGAGGCGAGAAAGGGGGAGGTAGAGGAGAGAGGGAGGGTGGAATAAAAAAGAGAGAGAGAAACCTGATGATTGCGCCAGTAATTCAAACATAGTGCCATGAAAATTGACATCAGACTGCATCTTAGAATTAATGTTAGGGTCAGATCGCCATAAACTGTATCCAGGTCAGGAGGGAACGAAGGCATGCAAGACATTTCCTATCAATTTGGCATCCGCGGATATAATTATTTTATGTATGATTGTAGAATTGCGGCAGGATAACGGGTATATAGGCCTTTTCTTCATTAGGGGTATAGTGTATTCTATGGTCTTTCTAAACGATGACGGTCTTGTATAGGACTCAGATCTACAGGTAACTGCCAAAATAAAGGAAACACGTTGAGTAGATGAGGGTTTTTGGCGGCTCTGTGGTGGCGTGGGGTGCATTTTCCTGACATGGTTTAGGTCCACTCAACCCTTTAGAGCAGGGTTCCCCAACTGGTGGTTTTATTTGCCCCCCCCCCCCCCCCCCCAAGTTTCCTTTTTTTCAATTTATTGGTATAATTTTTTTTTACATTAAAAAACGGTAAAAACACCAGGAAATCAGCTGTAAGTGATTTTTATTTTGGAAATCTTGTTCCCATGGATTCCCACGCAAATTGACGCATTCCCTAGTAATACCGCAGTCTACAAATTACTTGTAATTATGTTCTGGCCCACCGACCACCCGCTCAAGAAAAAATCGGCCCACGGCTGAATCTAGTTGATGATCCATGCCTTAGAGGGCAAGGTAAACGCCAATAAATACACAGCTGTTGTGAGTGATCACATTCAACCTATGTCGAATCATTTCTATCCTGATGGGAGTTAGTCTCTTCCAGGATGACAATGCCCCATCCACAGGGAACGAGTGGTCACTGAATGGTTTGATGAGTATGAAAACGATGTAAACCGTATGCCATGGCCTTCTCAGTCAACAAATCTCAACCCAATTGAACACTTTTGGGAGATTCTGGAGAGGCGCCGAGACAGCGTTTTCACCACCATCAACAAAACACCAAATGATGGAATTTCTCATGAAAGAATGGTGTCACATCCCCCCAAATAGATTTTCCAGACACTTGTAGAATATATGCAAAGGTGCATTAAAGCTGTTCTGGCTCAAGGTTGCCCAGCGCCCTATCAAGACGCTTCATGTTGGTGTTTCCTTTATTTTGGCAGCTACCTTTATGTCTTCCTGCTCACATGATAGTCAGAAGTTTTCCTACAAAACATAGAAGGTGTGAAAAGGGCATCCTGGTGATATTGCTCTCTTTTCCCAGACGGACAATATTAATCATCAATTATCTGGATCTCCACATTGTTAAATAATATTGAAAACGAATCTAAAAGCTCCGACACAAAAGGCGTTTTTCCCCCCATAACTTTGTTCTTTTCAGTCTGTTCATCAAAGAGTTCTAAAATTGGTGTCCCGAAGATGTACATTGTTGAGATGACAAGATGACAACGCGGAGACAAAGCGTGGTCTGCCAGACAAGTCAGCTCTAGGGAGGGGAGGCTGGAGAACGGGCTGGGCAGGCTGTGCTGTGCTGGGCAGGGCTGGGCAGGGCTGGGCTGGGCTGGGCTGGGCTGGGCTGGGGCAGGGCTGGGCAGGGCTGGGCAGGGCTGGGCAGGGCTGGGCTGGGCTGGCAGGGCTGGGCTGGGCTGGGCTGGGCTGGGCTGGCAGGGCTGGGCTGGGCTGTGCTGTGTCGAGTTAATACTCTGAGCACAGGAATGGACCACAGCTTTAGTAGTAGCCAAGTGCTCTCTCTCTCTCTCTCTGTCTCTCTCTTTCTACCCCCCCCCCCTCTCTCTCTCTCTCTCTCTCTCTCTCTCTCTCTCTCTCTCTCTCTCTCTCTCTGTCTCTCTCTTTCTCCCCCCCTCTCTCTCTCTCTCTCTCTTTCTCTCTCTCTCTCTCTCTCTCTCTCTCTCTCTCTCTCTCTCTCTCTCTCTCTCTCTCTCTCTCTCTCTCTCTCTCTCTCTCTTCTGTGTGTTGGATGCTGAGATGATGGTCTGGCTCCAGAATGTGTGTGTGTGTGTGTGTGTGTGAGTGAGAGAGAGAGAGAGAGACAGAGAGAGAGAGAGAGAGACAGAGAGAGAGAGAGAGAGAGAGGGAGAGAGAGAGAGAGAGAGAGCGAGAGAGAGAGAGAGAGAGAGAGAGAGAGAAAGAGAGAGAGAGAGAGATCGGCCTGTGGTTGGGTTTAGTGCTCTACAGAGCTTCTGGCGGTGCAACAACCTGCTGCTGCTACAAAGAGTGTAATCGTTGAAAAGCATCTAAAGTGATGGAGCCAGCGCCATATCAACAGAGCAAACAATATTTGTATTCATTTGAGAAATGAGGGGGTTTGAACAACAAGACAAAACCCAAACAAAAGACCCCAAAACAACCATGAATACTGCCATTGTCCCCAGGCTTTTCAATTCTGATTCGCCGTATCATAACCCCTGCAACGACGAAAACATCAATATCCCGACGGAAAGGAGGCGTTTCTATGGAAGACTAAAGCATTTTCGTGCAGAACAGATCTGCTCTAGAAAGAGAACGGGAAATGAAAGGGATCAAAGGCGAGCTCTTGGGAGCTGTATAGCCTGTGCGTCTGTGAATCAAAGATAGACGAGGATGACTTTTAAGCACTTGGTAAGACTTGGTACTTTCTCCATTCAGTCAGCCACAGCCCCATCTCCTCTAATCTCTCAGGAAGGCTACACGGAGCATGACGCCCAGAAACTAGCTAACTTCCACTGCACTCATAGGAGGAAGAACACAATAATGCAATTGCTCCGTGTTCTAGCATTTTGCAAGCAATTATGATGTTTTATAGAACAATGTGTGCAGTCACTGTCAATGCCAATAGCCTTATATTTGTGCACTCTTGCAAGAGTCATGTTTTATTAATTTAATAACTGTAACTGTAAGCTAATAAGTATATATATTACATCAAACAACGAACCATTATCCCGATCTCTACTAAAGTAACTGTAATTATTGTTAAAGTGTCAACTATAATCTATTTAGTTTTCCTAATAAACCTCCTGAATACATTCAAAGCTGTTGATGGTTCAATTGACTCCATTGACCGCGGAGTGCATTTTTATCTCCCTCCCATTCTGCTAGATTGACACGCATGTGCACAGGACACAGGTTCTATATGGCGCCTAGAAACAACGCTAAGTAAACAGGAGCTAGCGAACAGAAGACTAGTCCTTTTGTCCGACCCGAGGCAGCTGCCCAACCCTCTATTCTACTGGAATAGACTGACCGCGTCCTCCCCGCTGACCCCTCGCCAGACCACTGCACAAAAAGAGAGGGATGTTCTGCTTGCGTGGGTAACACTCTCGTTCAGCCCCATAGCCCTCTTCTTTCCTCCCATTGAAAGGAGTGAGTGGTGGGTAGTGGACACAGCCAGCCACGTCTGGCGGGCACAAAGCCCGGTGAAGCCCCAACGCTCTGGGTTCCACCCAATGAAAGGCTTGACGGGGATGGAAACGCTGAAAGAATGAGACTCTGACTATGGCCAGAAGATTTAGAAAGGGAACGGAAGTTTGGTTGTTGTAGTAAAAAAAAAAAAAAAAAGCCCCTCCTTGAGAACTGGCTTAGTAGCTTTAGGAAGGTTCAGCATTGAAATGGCAGTTATAAACACATAATTACATGCGATAATACACGTGTAGGCCCAGGGCCGTAGTTACATATGAGGACACCGATGTCCGAACCTCAGTAATTATTTCGAATTAGATAAATACAATTTACCCAGTTGGGGTCTCAACTTACTTTTGAGATTTAGAATAGTAGAATACACAAGGTGCGATTTTGAAACTTGGTTCTGCATCAGCAGTTTTCCTCTTCTTATATGTCACTCGCTGACAGTCACTCAATTAGCCCATGTCAGTAAAACATTTTTAGATTGGCAAACTAGCCTAGTTAGTCCAGCCAGCGATCTAAACTTGTAGTAATCATGGTCGTGCCCAGGGGCCCTGACCCCATTGATTTTGTTAGTCACTCTCACTCAGATATCATATTAACATGGCATAAGTCATGGCAACACTTGTAGAATCGCAGGAAATTCACTTTCTAACTGCAAAAATGTATCCCTAACCCATGGCAAAATGTGTAGAATTGCAGGTAATTAGCTGTAAAACTGCACACACACAAAAATCTGTAAAGCAAACCTATTTGTTTACCTTTTGTTAAAAGCCCAGTGCAGTCAAAAACGTGATTTTCCTGTGTTATATATATATATATATTTCCACACTATGAGGTTGGAATAATACTGGGAAATTATGAAAATTATGATAATGCCCTTTTAGTGTAAGAGTTTGAAATGTAAACCAGTTGTGGTGGGATGGAGTTTTGGCCTGCCTGGTGACATCAGTTAGTTGACCAATAAGAAAGAGAGTTAGAAACCTCTCTGCCAATAATGTTCCAGTCATTTATCCAGAGCGATTTACAGGAGCAATTAGGGTTAAGTGCTTTGCTCTAGGGTACATCGGCAGATATTTCACCTAGTCGGCTCGGTCTTAACCACTAGGCTACCTGACGCCTGATACAGCTAGCTGTCGGTTCTCCCCTCCCCTACCTGACACCTGATACAGCTAGCTGTCGGTTCTCCCCTCCCCTACCTGACGCCTGATACAGCTAGCTGTCGGTTCCTCCCCTCCCCTACCTGACGCCTGATACAGCTAGCTGTCGGTTCCTCCCCTCCCCTACCTGACGCCTGATACAGCTAGCTGTCGGTTCTCCCCTCCCCTACCTGACACCTGATACAGCTAGCTGTCGGTTCCTCCCCTCCCCTACCTGACGCCTGATACAGCTAGCTGTCGGTTCCTCCCCTCCCCTACCTGACGCCTGATACAGCTAGCTGTCGGTTCCTCCCCTCCCCTACCTGACGCCTGATACAGCTAGCTGTCGGTTCCTCCCCTCCCCTACCTGACGCCTGATACAGCTAGCTGTCGGTTCCTCCCCTCCCCTACCTGACGCCTGATACAGCTAGCTGTCGGTTCCTCCCCTCCCCTACCTGACGCCTGATACAGCTAGCTGTCGGTTCCTCCCCTCCCCTACCTGACGCCTGATACAGCTAGCTGTCGGTTCTCCCCTCCCCTACCTGACGCCTGATACAGCTAGCTGTCGGTTCCTCCCCTCCCCTACCTGACGCCTGATACAGCTAGCTGTCGGTTCCTCCCCTCCCCTACCTGACGCCTGATACAGCTAGCTGTCGGTTCCTCCCCTCCCCTACCTGACGCCTGATACAGCTAGCTGTCGGTTCCTCCCCTCCCCTACCTGACGCCTGATACAGCTAGCTGTCGGTTCTCCCCTCCCCTACCTGACGCCTGATACAGCTAGCTGTCGGTTCTCCCCTCCCCTACCTGACGCCTGATACAGCTAGCTGTCGGTTCTCCCCTCCCCTACCTGACGCCTGATACAGCTAGCTGTCGGTTCCTCCCCTCCCCTACCTGACACCTGATACAGCTAGCTGTCGGTTCCTCCCCTCCCCTACCTGACACCTGATACAGCTAGCTGTCGGTTCCTCCCCTCCCCTACCTGACGCCTGATACAGCTAGCTGTCGGTTCCTCCCCACTCAGACCACTCCCAGACAGTCCTAGCAACATTTTTTTGCTTGAGAAATTGCTCTTTGCTAAGAAGCAATTTCTGTTGCTTATTGAACATTTAAATTGAAAACAATCAGAGTAAGGTACTTAATTATCTTCTTGTTTTGACATGGTTCAAATTCATTCTCATTTTTCAACTCAATATATTTTCACTTTCCACGTTCAAAACATGTTGTCTTGGGACTGAGAGACGCTTTTCCATTATAACGTTGGAGGAAATACGTTTCTAGCACGTGAGGAACATGTTTGCTGGCCTCATAAATGCTAGCCAGCTAGCTAATATTTAGAAAACATTTCTGCTAATCCATTTGTAATCCCTTTAGCTTTGCTTGTTAGCTCGCTGGCTAGCTATAGAGGTTAGCTGGCTGGCTAGCTACAGAGGTTAGCTTGCTGGCTAGCTACAGAGGTTAGCTCGCTGGCTAGCTACAGAGGTTAGCTGGCTAGTTAGCTACAGTAGTTAGCTCGCTGGCTAGCTACAGAGGTTAGCTTGCTGGCTAGCTACAGAGGTTAGCTCGCTGGCTAGCTACAGAGGTTAGCTGGCTAGTTAGCTACAGTAGTTAGCTCGCTGGCTAGCTACAGAGGTTAGCTTGCTGGCTAGCTACAGAGGTTAGCTCGCTGGCTAGCTACAGAGGTTAGCTCGCTGGCTAGCTACAGAGGTTAGCTTGCTGGCTAGCTACAGAGGTTAGCTCGCTGGCTAGCTACAGAGGTTAGCTGGCTAGTTACATTTTTACATTACATTTTAGTCATTTAGCAGACGCTCTTAACCAGAGCGACTTACAGGAGCAATAGTTAGCTACAATAGTTAGCTCGCTGGCTAGCTACAGAGGTTAGCTGGCTAGTTAGCTACAGTAGTTAGCTCGCTGGCTAGCTACAGAGGTTAGCTTGCCTGCTAGCTACAGAGGTCAGCTCGTTGGCTAGCTACAGAGGTAACTGGCTAGTTAGCTACAGAGGTTAGCTGGCTAGTTAGCTACAGTAGTTAGCGACTGCCATCAAGTTGTTGTTGTGTTATCAGATTTAGCCCGTTCCACCGTTTGTAGAATGCAAACTGGCATTTGAATATAGCCCAGGAAAACGGAATCCGGACACAATGTGGACATGGTGGACATATGTATACTGAACAAAAATATAAATGCAACATGTAAAGTGTTGGTCCCATGTTTCACGAGCTGAAATAAAAGATCCCAGAAATTGTCCATATGCACAAAAAGCTTATTTTTCTCAAATTGTGTGCACAAATTTGTTTACTTCCCTGTTCGTGAGCTTTTCTCCTTTGCCAAGATAATCCGGCCTTCTGACAGGTGTGGCATATCAAGAAGCTGATTAAACATCATGATCATTACACAGGTGCACCTTGTACTGGGGACAGTAAAAGGCCACTCTAAAATGTTCAGTTTTGTTACACAACACAATGCCACAGATGTCTCAAGTTCTAAGGGAGCGTGCAATTGGCATGCTGACCGCATGAATGTCCACCAGAGCTGTTGCCAGAGAATGGAATGTTAATTTCTCTACCATAAGCCGCCTCCAACATCATTTTAGAGAATTTGGCAGTACGTCCAACTGGCCTCACAACCGCAGACCATGTATAACCACGCCAGCGCAGGACCTCCACATCCGGCTTCTTCACCTGCGGGATCGTCTGAGACCAGCCACCCGGATAGCTGATGAAACTGAGGAGTATTTCTGTCTGTAATAAAGCCCTTTTGTGGAGAAAAACTCATTCTGATTGGCTGGGCCTGGCTCCCCAGTGTGTGGGCCTAAGCCCTCCCAGGCCCACCCATGGCTGTGCCCCTGCCCAGTCATGTGACATCCATAGATTAGGGCCTAATTTATTTATTTAAATTGACTGATTTCCTTATATAAACTGTAACTCTGTAAAATCGTTGAAATTGTTGCATGTTGCGTTTATATTTTTGATCAGTATATAATTGTAGGTGTAGTCGCATGATGTGTTCGGAAATACCATGATCAGAACTCCATGAACACCACACTAGACACCATGCAGGTCACAGTACAGTCACCACACTAGACACCATGCAGGTCACCATAGTCACCACACTAGACACCATGCAGGTCACAGTACAGTCACTACACTAGACACCATGCAGGTCACAGTACAGTCACCACACTAGACACCATGCAGGTCACAGTACAGTCACCACACTAGACACCATGCAGGTCACAGTACAGTCACCACACTAGACACCATGCAGGTCACCGTAGTCACCACACTAGACACCATGCAGGTCACCGTAGTCACCACACTAGACACCATGCAGGTCACCATAGTCACCACACTAGACACCATGCAGGTCACCATAGTCACCACACTAGACACCATGCAGGTCACAGTACAGTCACCACACTAGACACCATGCAGGTCACAGTACAGTCACCACACTAGACACCATGCAGGTCACAGTACAGTCACCACACTAGACACCATGCAGGTCACCGTAGTCACCACACTAGACACCATGCAGGTCACCCTAGTCACCACACTAGACACCATGCAGGTTACCATAGTCACCACACTAGACACCATGCAGGTCACCATAGTCACCACACTAGACACCATGCAGGTCACAGTACAGTCACCACACTAGACACCATGCAGGTCACAGTACAGTCACCACACTAGACACCATGCAGGTCACCATAGTCACCACACTAGACACCGTGCAGGTCACAGTACAGTCACCACACTAGACACCATGCAGGTCACAGTACAGTCACCACACTAGACACCATGCAGGTCACCATAGTCACCACACTAGACACTGTGCAGGTCACCGTAGTCACCACACTAGACACCGTGCAGGTCACCATAGTCACCACACTAGACACCGTGCAGTCCTAGCTGTTTCATCCTAGTCAACATGTGTCTGACTGGGCAATGCTTCCAGCCCCAGGACACTAGAGATCCACTCAGAGCAGGGTTGGGGTCCATTCCAATTGAAGGCAGTCAATTTGCGAAGTAAACTGAAATTCCAATTGATTTTCAATGACTTTTAAATAAATTGAAAGTAGAAGCTATTTAGTTAAACGTTTTTTTTAAAATGTTTTAATGGCATGCTTCTCTCAGGCTCTAGTTAGCAGAGGAAACCTCCACTCTGCCTCCAGTTAGGTAATGTAGACAGTGGATGGATGGTCGGATTCCTGCATGTCATTTCCCTTTTCAGGGAGAGTGAAATAAAAGTCAGCTGAATAAATGATGTGAATTTCGGTTCATTTTCTGAATTGAGTTCACTGGGTTTGAGTCTTAAGCATACTGTATCTGTTTTGAATGAGACAACTTGTCTATGAAGGCATTAATAAAGCAAGACATGTTGCTGTTCTGGCATTGGAAGCCTGTGCAATTCAGGCAGTTCAGTTGGAACCCTCCAAAGCTTGCTATATATCAGCTGGCTGCATCTAACTTCTACTATCATATGATCAGTACATGTGGTATAAATACTGATCATGTTTACTACCGTGATCAATACAGAGACCTGGACATAGAGAGATACTATTCAATACAGAGACCTGGACATAGAGAGATACTATTCAATACAGAGACCTGGACATAGAGAGATACTATTCAATACAGAGACCTGGACATAGAGAGATACTATTCAATACAGAGACCAGGACATAGAGAGATACTATTCAATACAGAGACCTGGACATAGAGAGATATTATTCAATACAGAGACCTGGACATAGAGAGATACTATTCAATACAGAGACCAGGACATAGAGAGATACTATTCAATACAGAGACCAGGACATAGAGAGATACTATTCAATACAGAGACCAGGACATAGAGAGATACTATTCAATACAGAGACCTGGACAGGGACTTTCTATTTATTACTAATCACATGATTTCATATAAGTACTACTGCAAGTGTTTCTCAAAAGTATTACCTTGCCACAGTTCTACTGTCTGTCAATCTAAAAAGATGTATACTGCTGTTTTACTGTCTGTCAGTCTAATAAGGTATTATCTTGCCAATTAGGGAAGGGGTGGTGGGGTTGGAAAGTAATAAAGGGAAATATATATAAAAAAATGATATATATATATATATATATATATATACTGTATATTTGCGAGAAAAAACAAACATTTGGGGGATTGGAAGTGATCCAGACAACTACATTGATGGAAGTTGCAATCTATCTGCAATATGCTTTATTGTATTATCTTGCCATTTCGATATTGTCATTCAGTCTAATAAAGTATTATCTTGCTGTGTTACTGTGTGTTATTCTATAATGTATTATCTTGCCACTGTGTTACTGTCTGTCAGTGTAAAAAAGTATTGTCTTGCCAATGTTTTTCTGTCTGTCAGCCAAATCAAATATTCTCTTGCCACTGAGTTACCTTCTGTCAGTCTAATAAAGTATTATCTTGATGTGTTACTGTCTGTCAGCCTAATAGAAATCCCGCTATGCCCTCCGACGAACCATCAAACAGGCAAAGAGTCAATACAGGACTAAGATTGAATCCTACTACACCGGCTCTGACGCTCGTCGGATGTGGCAGGGCTTGAAAACTATTACAGACTACAAAGGGAAGCACAGCGCGAGCTGCCCAGTGACACAAGCCTACCAGACGAGCTAAACCACTTCTATGCTCACTTCGAGGCAAGCAACACGGAAGCATGCATGAGAGCACCAGCTGTTCCGGATGACCATGTGATCACGCTCTCCATAGCCGATGTGAGTAAGACTTTTAAGCAGGTCAACATTCACAAGGCCGCAGAGCCAGACAGATTACCAGGCCGTGTACTGTGCTGACCAACTGGCAAGTGTCTTCACCGACATTTTCAATATGTCCCTGACTGAGTCTGTAATACCAACATGTTTCAAGCAGACCACCATAGTCCCTGTGCCCAAGGACACTAAGATAACCTGCCTAAATGACTACCGACCCATAGCACTGACATCTGTAGCCATGAAGTGCTTTGAAAGCCTTTAGGGAGGAGGTCAGAGACCTGGCCGTGTGGTGCCAAGATAACAACCTCTCCCTCAACGTGACCAAGACAAATGAGATGATTGTGGACTACAGGAAAAAATAGAGGACTGAGCACGTCCCCATTCTCATCGACGGGGCTGTAGTGGAACAGGTTGAGAGCTTCAAGTTCCTTGGTGTCCACATCACCAACAAACTATCATGGTCCAAACACACCAAGACAGTCGTGAAGAGGGCACGACAAAGCCTATTCCCCCTCAGGAGACTGAAAAGATTTGGCATGGGTCCTCAGATCCTCAAAAGGTTCTACAGCTGCACCATCGAGAGCATCCTGACTGGTTGCATCACCGCCTGGTATGGCAGGCAACTGCTCGGCTTCCGACCGCAAGGCACTACAGAGGGTAGTGTGTACGGCCCAGTACATCACTGGGGCCAAGCTTTCTGCCATCCAAGACCTCTATACCAGGCGGTGTCAGAGGAAGGCCCTCAAAATTGTCAAAGACTCCAGCCACCCTAGTCATAGACTGTTCTCTCTGCTAGCGCATGGCAAGCGGTACCGGAGTGCCAAGTCTAGGTCCAAAAGGCTTCTCAACAGCTTCTACCCCCAAAGCCATAAGACTCCTGAACAGCTAATCATGGCTACCCGGACAATTTGCACCCCCCACCCCATCTTACCTTAACTACCTCATCTACAATACAATAGGTCTCCTGTAGCTCAGTTGGTAGAGCATGGCACTTGCAATGCCAGGGTTGTGGGTTCGATTCCCACGGGGGGCCAGTATGAAAAATGTATGCACTCACTATGCACTGACTAAAAAGTAACTAGCCGGTGCCCCCGCACATTGACTCTGCACCGGTACCCCCCTGTATATATAGCCTCCCTACTGTTATTTTATTTTACTGCTGCTCTTTTTTTCTCAACACTTTTTTGTTGTTGTTGTTTATTTTACTTTTTTATTAAGAAATAAATGCATTGTTGGTTAAGGGCTGTAAGTAAGCATTTCACGGTAATGTCTACACCTTTTGTATTCGGCGCATGTGGCAAATAAAATTTGATTTGATATGATTTTATTTGAATAAAGTATTATCTTGCCACTGTGTTGCAGTCTGTTAGTCTAATAAAGTTTTATCTTGCTGTGTTACCGTTTATCAGTTTAATAAAGTTTTATCTTGCCACTGTGTTACTGTCTTTTAGTCTAATAAAGTATTATCTTGCTGTGTTACCGTCTGTCCAACTGATAAAGTATTATCTAGATGTGTTACTGTCAGTCTAATAAAGTATTATCTTGCCACTGATTTACTGTCTGTCAGTCTAATAAAGCATTATCTTGCCACTGATTTACTGTCTGTCAGTCTAATAAAGTATTATCTTGCCACTGTGTCGATCCGTCGAGACCAGCCAAGCGGATCCCGCCACCTACATCCCAGCACCCGGAGGGATCCAGATATCCCGACCACGGGAGTTCGACGGGACAGCGGCGCTGTGCCAAGGATTCCTTCTCCAACTGGAGCTCTACTTCTCCAACATCCGGCCGGTCCCATCGGAGCGGGAGAGGGTGTCCGCCCTCGTCTCCTGCCTCTCGGGGAAAGCCCTTGAGTGGGCCAACGCGGTGTGGAACGAAGGAGGAGCCACGTTGGAGAACTACAGGGAGTTCGCTCGCCTTTTCCGGGCGGTCTTCGATCACCCGCCCGAGGGTCGAGAGGCGGGCGAGCGGCTGGTCCACCTGAGGCAGGGGACGAGGACTGCGCAGGATTTCGCATTGGAGATTCGAACTCTGGCAGCTGGGTCCGGGTGGAACGAGCGGGCCCTGATTGACCATTTCTGGTGCCATCTGCAAGAGGACGTCCGACGGAAGCTAGCCTGCCGTGACACCATGTTGTCCTTCTCGCAACTGGTGGACATGGCCATTCGTTTGGACAACCTGCTGGCAACCAGAGGACGTCCTGGAGGAGGTCTGCCCGTTTTCATCCCAGGCGACTCGGATCCAGAACCGATGGAGATGGGTGGAACCGCTAGCCAAGAGAGCGCAGGACGACAGCGCCAGTGCCACACTGGTGGCGCGAAGGGACATTTCACCACATGTTTTCGTCAACGCTCTTCTGGGTTTGAAGGCGGCAGGCAGGGCACTCTCGCATCACCCCAGGTATCGAACACCCACACTCGTTCAGAGCCCTCTGCTGCGCACTATAAAATACACATCTCCTTTCCTGAGCACATGGTAGTTCCCAGTGTAAGGCTCTAGTCGATTCAGGCGCAGCTGGGAACTTTATGGACAAGGCATTTGCACACCGTATAGGCATTCCATTGATTCCCCTATCCATTCCATGCCCCATCAGAGCACTTCATAGTCGACCATTAGGGTCCGGGTTGGTTGAGGAAGTTACTGCACCAGTCACCATGATTACCCAGGAGACTCATTGTGAGAAGGTTACTTTTTCCATTATTGAGTCTCCTGCTTTCCCTGTGGTATTAGGTATCCCTTGGCTAGCACTCCACAACCCCACCTTCTCATGGCCGCAGAGGGTTCTCACGGGGTGGTCGCGAGAGTGTCCGGGTAGGTGTCTAGGTGTTTCCGTTGGTGCAACCACAGTGGAAAGTCCAGACAGTACCTCCACCGTGCGCATTCCCCCTGAATACCTCGATCTGGCGCAAGCGTTCTCTAAAATGCAGGTAATAATATAATAATATAATATGCCATTTAGCAGATGCTTTTATCCAAAGCGACTTACAGTTATGCGTGCATACATTTTTGTGTATGGGTGGTCCCGGGGATCGAACCCACTACCCTGGCGTTACCAGCTGAGCTACAGAGTGACTAAGTTACCACCTCATCGGGAGGGAAACCTCCGGGTAGACGCTGTACCTCCCAGGAGTCATATAATCTAAAATCTAAATCTAAAACAAAAATCCTGAAAATCACATTGTATGATTTTTAATTAATTTGCATTTTATTGCATGACATAAGTATTTGATCACCTACCAACCAGAAAGAATTCCGGCTCTCACAGACCTGTTAGTTTTTCTTTAAGAAGCCCTCCTGTTCTCCACTCATTACCTGTATTAAGTGCACCTGTTTGAACTCTTTACCTGTATAAAAGACACCTGTCCACACACTCAATCAAACAGACTCCAACCTCTCCACAATGGCCAAGACCAGAGAGCTGTGTAAGGACATCAGGGATACAATTGTAGACCTGCACAAGGCTGGGATGGGCTAAAGGGCAATAGGCAAGCAGCTTGGTGAGAAGGCAACAACTGTTGCCGCAATTATTAGAAAATGGAAGAAGTTCAAGATGACGGTCAATCACCCTCGGTCTGGGGTTCCATGCAAGATCTCACCTCGTGGGGCATCAATGATCATGAGGAAGGTGAGGGATCAGCCCAGAACTATACAGCAGGACCTGGTCAATGACCTGAAGAGAGCTGGGACCACAGTCGCAAAGAAAACCATTAGTAACACACTACACCGTCATGGATTAAAATCCTGCAGTGCACGCAATGTCCCCCTGCTCAAGCCAGCACATGTCCAGGCCCGTCTGAAGTTTGCCAATGACCATCTGGATGATCCAGAGGAGGAATGGGAGAAGGTCATGTGGTCTGATGAGACAAAAATAGAGCTTTTTGGTCTGAACTCCACTCGCCGTGTTTGGAGGAAGAAGAAGGATGAGTACAACCCCAAGAACTCCATCCCAACCGTGAAGCATGGAAGTGGAAACATCATTCTTTGGGGATGCTTTTCTGCAAAGGGGACAAGACGACTGCACCGTATTGAGGGGAGGATGGATGGAGCCATGTATCACGAGATCTTGGCCAACAACCTCCTTCCCTCAGTAAGAGCATTGAAGATGGGACGTGGCTGGGTCTTCCAGCATGACAACGACCCTTTGTGAACGAGGTGTTTCGGGATATGCTTGGTCGCGGTGTAGTGGTCTACATCGATGACATCCTGGTGTATTCCGCTACGCGCACCGAGCATGTGCCCCTGGTTCGCAAGGTGCTGGCACGACTGTTTGAAAATGACCTTTATGCTAAGGCAGAGAAGTGTATGTTTTTCCAGCAGTCCGTCTCCTTCCTTGGATACCACATTTCCACCTCAGGTGTGGAGATGGAGGGAGATCGCATTTCAGCCGTGCGTAATTGGCCGACTCCAACCACGGTTAAGGAGGTGCAGCGCTTCCTTGGCTTTGCCAACTACTATTGGAGGTTTATCCGGGGATTTGGCAAGGTCGCAGCTCCCATTACCTCCCTGTTGAAGGGTGGGCCGTCCCGGCTCCGCTGGTCTGCTGAGGCTGACCTTCAGAAAACTGCGGGGTCTGTTAACTTCAGCCCCAGTACTGGCCCACCCCCCGATTCATCACTACCGTTCGTAGTGGAGGTGGATGCTTCCGAGGTTGGGATAGGAGCTGTCCTGTCTCAACGATCGGGTACCCCACCCAAGCTCCGCCCCTGTGCGTTCTTCTCGAAGAAGCTCAGCCTGGCGGAGCAGAACTACGGCGTTGGTGATTGGGAGCTGTTGGCTGTTGTCCAAGCCTTGACCGTGTGGAGGCACTGGCTCGAGGGGGCGAAACACCCTTTCCTCGTATGGACGGACCACCGTAACCTGGAGTACATCCGGGCAGTGAGGAGGCTGAATCCTCGCCAGGCCAGGTGGGCCCTATTCTTCACCCGGGTTGATTTCACTCTATCATACATCCAGGGTACGAAGAATGTGAAGGCAGATGCACTGTCCCAGCTTTATGACACAGAGGAGAGGCCCAGCGACAACACCCCCATGCTGCCGGCCTCCTGCATTGTGGCGCCGGCAGTATGGGCGATATATGGCTCTCGACCCGGACTCTGCCCCTCCGCCTGCCCTGCCGGAAGCTGAGCCCGCGGTTTGTGGGGCCGTTCAAAGTCCTGAGGAGAGTCAACGAGTTCACATACAGGTTATTACTCCCCCCTGATTACTGTATTAACCCCTCGTTTCATGAGTCTCTCCTCAGGCCGGTGGTAGCTGGTCCACTCCAGGAGTCCGAGGTGCCGGAGGTTCCTCCACCTCCTCTGGACATTGAGGGGGCCCCGGCGTACTCTGTCCGTTCCATCCTGGATTTGAGGCGTCGGGTCGGGGGCCTTCAGTACCTCGTGGAGTGGGAGTGGTACAGTCCGGAGGAACGGTGCTGGGTCCCGGTGAGTGATATCCTCGATCCCTCCATGTTACGGGATTTCCACCATCGCCATCCGGCTTGCCCTGCTCCGCGTCCAACTGGCTGTCCCCGAGGCCGGTATCGGCGCACTGCTGGAGCTGCACGTCAAGGGGGTGGTACTGTCACGACTTCCGCTAAGGCTGCCTCCCCTCCTTGTTCGGGCAGGTTTCAGCGTTCGGCGTCACCGGCTTACTAGCTACTGCCCATTTATCATCACTCCATTTGTCTTGTCTTCAATTACACACACCTGGTCCTTACTCCCTCATTAGTCATGGTATAAGTGTTCCCTCTGCTTCCTTGTCTGTGTGGGTGACTGTTTATTGTGGAGGTTAGTGAAGCTCGGTGGAGCTCGTGTATTTTGTATCGACGGGAGTATTTCCTGTGTGTCTTGTATTTTCCAGTGCGCCTGTTTTGTGCCCTGGAGTGTGTTTGACGCATTTCGGCGTAAACCTGTATTTTGCGGATTAAAGCCTGTTATTCTGTGATTTACCCTCCTGCGCCTGACTCCTTCAACACCACCTCATCACAGTGTTACTGTCTTTTAGTCTAATAAAGTATTATCTTGCCACTGTCTTACTGTCTGTCAGTCTAATAAATAATTATCTTGCTGTGTTAATGTCTGTCCGTCTAATAAAGTATCATCTTGCTTTGTTACTGTCTGTCAGTCTATTTAATAAAGTTGTATCTTGCCTCTCTGCTACTGTCTGTCAGCCTAATAAAGTGCAATTGGGCGAATTCTGGCCCAAAACGTTTAAATCAAATGTTGAATTATTCTAAATGTTGGAATAGAGTGCTTCTCTCTGAAGTGAGAGTTAAACTGAAGAAGGTACTGAGAGACTGACAGTGTGTTTGTAGTGACTGTGAACTTAATAGCAGGGTTGGAGTCAATTCCATTTCAATTCCATTCAATTCAGGAAGTACACTGAAAATCCAATTCCAATTCTCTTAAATGGAACATTTGGAATTGGAATAAGAATTTGGTTTTCTTTCTGAATTGAAATGGAATTGACCCCGGCCCCTTGGTTCATAGAGTGTAGAACACATGGTGGGTCAGTGGGGGGAGCATTGTCCAGATCAGAGCAGACCCCCATCATCCAGACCAGACCAGTTCCAGACCCCTGTCCCTTTCACACCATAGGGAGCCTCCAGCAGAGGGGCTGGGAACGGAACATCCAGTCAGTCAGTCAGTCCACGGATGGCTGCCATGCAAGGGGCCTTACATCTCACACATGTAGGTAAACAATCGGGCCCTGTCCAGTCTGCCGTCCAGGCCAAGAGGCTGTGTTTATACATGGGCCAGGAACATGTGTTGAGGCCAGAGGGACATCAGAGGTCAGCCAGCTGAACACTTCAAAGGCCTGCGATGAGACTGTAGCTTTGAAGTTTTATGGCAGGTGAGCAGAGGAGCAGAGGTACAAAGCCTAGGGTGGTCTGACTCTGGTCTGGTAATTGGTTGGTTGTGGTGTTGGTGGCTGTTGTGTGTGTGTGTGTGTGTGTGTGTGTGTGTGTGTGTGTGTGTGTGTGTGTGTGTGTGTGTGTGTGGGTTTGCGTGTGTGTGTGTGTGTGTGTGTGTGTGTGTGTGCGTGTGCATGTGCATGTGTGTGTGTGGGATTGTGTGTGTGTGTGTGGGATTGTGTGTGTGTGTGTGTGCATGTGTGTGTGTGTGTGTGTCTGTGCATGTGTGTGTGTGGGATTGTGCGTGTGTGTGTGCATGTGTGTGTGTGGGATTGTGTGTGTGTGTGTGTGTGTGTGTGTTGTAGTAGTAGAAAAGTGGACCAGGTAGTGGAGAGAGACAGCCTATTGGCCAACCGACCAGGTAGTGGAGATAGACAGCCTATTGGCCAACCGACCAGGTAGTGGAGAGAGACAGCCTATTGGCCAACCGACCAGGTAGTGGAGAGAGACAGCCTATTGGCCAACCGACCAGGTAGTGTCCAGAATGTCTTTATGTGACAGACCACATTTAGAGTGGTCAGGCTGAGCTGAATGGCTTTTCCCGGGCCAGGCAGGCTGTCTGAAATCAGGGTTAGTGTAAGGGTTAGGCAGGCTGTCTGAAATCAGGGTTAGTGGAAGGGTTAGGCAGGCTGTCTGAAATCAGGGTTAGTGGAAGGGTTAGGCAGGCTGTCTGAAATCAGGGTTAGTGGAAGGGTTAGGCAGGCTGGAGGCAGCAGACAGACGTCCACTTCAAGGGTCTCTGGTTTCAGAAAGCTTCAGAAGGTCTCAGCAGGGTATGGCTACAGCCCGCATCACGTCAGGCCCATTTGGAAAACAGATACATTGGTTTGGTGGAAAGGAGCGGAGGGCAAGGCCTGGTGACCATACCTCTGCCTTACTGACTGACTGACTGACTGACTGACCACAGCTCTGGCAAGTTCAAAGGGTCCTTAGGTTTCTCGCAAAAGTTCATTTGCAAGAGGTCATCCCATTCTATTTCAAAACCTAGCAGGATCACAGACTATTTTCTCTCAGCTGTTTGTAAGGATGCATACCTCAAACAGACTCATCACCTCCAAACTCAAGACTCAGATACTCAGTCACCTAATCCAAGTCTAATTGTATCCCTATAAACAGTGTTGAATATATCTGGTGTCTGTGTGTCAGTAACACGAGTATTGGATGTTTTAAAATACATTTTAATGTCGGAAGCGGGGCACCTTGCATGGTTACACCATAACAAGTTCAATAAGATACAATATACACCCTCAATTCCAACTCTGCATACACCCTGTGCTGTAGTTAAGCTCTTCGGTGAGCTGTTGAATCCGTTCCTCTACAACACATTCGGTGGCATGGAAATCCACACTAAACGACTTAGTTGATAACTTCTCTGATGGCAGAGAAAGCCTGCTTATTTAAATTGATTATTTTGAACGATTTACAATATCCCATAAAATATGTAAGTAAAATATGAGGTAGTCTGCAATTAGTTGATTAGCCCTGGATGACAGCTTTATAATGTGCCTCTCTCCTGAATCTACACTGAACAAAAAATATAAACGCAACATGCAACAATTTCAAAGATTTTACTGAGTTACGTATCATTTAAGGAAATCAGTCAATTGAAATAAATAAATTAGCCCCTAATCTATGGATTTCACATGACTGGGAATACAGATATGTATCTGTTGGTCACAGATATGCATCTGTTGGTCACAGATACACTATATATACAAAAGTATGTGGACACCCCTTCAACTTTGTGGATTTGGCTATTTCAGCCACACCCCATTGCTGAAAGGTGTATGAAATCAAGAAAACAGCCATGCAATCTCCATAGACAAACATTGGCAGTAGATTAGACTTCCAGAAGAGCTCAGTGACTTTCAACGTGGCACCGTCATAGGATGCCACCTTTCCAACAAGTCAGTTCGTCAATATTCTGCCCTGCTAGAGCTGCCCCGGTCACCTGTAAGTGCTGTTATTGTGAAGTGGAAACGTCTAGGAGCAACAACGGCTCAGCCGCAAAGTGGTAGGCCACACAAGCTCACAGCACAGGACGGCCGAGTGCTGAAGTGGGTAAAAATCGGCTGTCCTCGGTTGCAACACTCACTACTGAGTTCCATGGCCGAGCAGCCGTACACAAGCATAAGATCACCATGCGAAATGGCAAACATCGGCTGGAGTGATGTAAAGCTTTCTCTGGAGTGATGAATCACGTGATGAATCACGCTTCACCATCTGGCAGTCCAACGGACTAATCTGGGGTTGGCGGATGCCAGGAGATCGCTACCTGCCCCAATGCATAGTGCCAACTGTAAAGATAAATTTTAACGCTACAGCATACAATTATATTCTAGACGATTCTGTGCTTCCAACTTTGTGGCAACAGTTTGGGAAAGGCCCTTTCCTGTTTCAGCATGACAATGCCCCCGTGCATAAAGCGAGGTCCATACAAAAATGGTTTGTCGAGTTCGGTGTGGAAGAACTTGACTGGCCTGCTCAGAGCCCTGACCTCAACCCCATCGAACACTTTTGGGATGAATTGGAATGCCGACTGCGAGCCAGGCCTAATCGCCCACCATCAGTGCCCAACCTCACTAACGCTCTTGTGGCTGAATGGAAGCAAGTCCCCACAGCAAGGTTCCAGAAGAGTGGAGGCTGTTATAGCAGCAAAGGGGGGGACCAACTCCATATTAATGCCCATGATTTTGGAATGATATGTTCAACGAGCAGGTGTCCACATACTTTTGGTCAAGGAGTGTAACTTTAAAAAAATAGTTAGGGGTGTGGATCAGAAAACCAGTCAGTATCAGGTGTGACCACCATTAACCTCATGCAGCGCGAAACATCTCCTTCGCATAGAGTTGATCAGGCTTTGGAATGATTGTGGCCTTTGGAATGTTGTCCAATTCCTCTAAAATGGCTGTGCGAAATTGCTGGACATTTGCGGTAACTGGAACAGGCTGTCGTACATGTTGATCCAGAGCATGTCGAAACATGCTCAATGGGTGACATGTCTGGTGAGTATGCAGGCCATGGAAGAACTGGGACATTTTCAGCTTCCAGGAATTGTGTACAGATCCTTGCGACATGGGGCCGTGCTTTATCATGCTGAAACATGAGGTGATGACGGCGGATGAATGGCACGACAATGGACCTCAGGATCTCGTCACGGTATCTCTGTGCATTCAAATTGCCATCGATAAAATGCAATTGTGTTCATTGTCCGTAGCTTATGCCTGCCCATACCATAACCCCACCTCCACCATGGGGCACTCTGTTCACAGCATTGACATCAGCAAATCACTTGCCCACACGATGCCATACACGCTGTCTGCCATCTGCCCGGTACAGTTGAAACCGGGATTCATCTGTGAAGAGCACACTTCTCCAGCGTGCCAGCGGCCAGTCGGTTACGACGCTGAACTGCAGTCAGGTCAAGACCCTGGTGAGGACAACGAGCACGCAGATGAGCTTCGCTGAGACGGTTTCTGACAGTTTGTGCAGAAATTCTTTGGTTGTGAAAACCCACAGTTTCATCAACTGTCCGGGTGGCTGGTCTCAGACGATCCCGCAGGTGAAGATGCCTGATGTGGTCCTTGGCTGGCAGGGTTACACGTTGTGAGGCCGGTTAGACGTACTGCCAAATTCTCGAAAACAACGTTGGATGCGGCTTATGGTAGAGAAATTTACATTACATTCTCTGGCAACAGCACTTTGCACGCTACCTCAAAATCTGAGACATCTGTGGCATTGTGTTCAGTAACAAAACTACACATTTTAGAGTGGCGTTTTATTGTCCCCCAGCAGCTTCTTGACATGCCACACCTGTCCGGTGGATGGATTATCTTGGGAGAAATGCTATCTTCTGGAGCTAGTTGAGAGACCATCTCTCTCCCATCTCTCTCTTGGAGCTAGTTGAGATGCTCTCTCTCTCCTGGAGCTAGTTGAGAGAGCAGGGAGTAGAGGAGCAGGGGGGAGAGAGAAGCAGGGAGGAGAGAGGAGCAGGGAGGAGAGGAGCAGGGAGGAGAGAGTAGCAGGAAGGAAAGAGGAGAAGGGAGGAGAGAGGAGCAGGGAGGAGAGAGGAGCAGGGAGGAAAGAGTAGCAGGGAGGAGAGAGGAGCAGGGAGGAGAGAGGAGCAGGGAGGAGAGGAGCAGGGAGGAGAGCGGAGCAGGGAGGAGAGAGGAGCAGGGAGGAGAGGAGCAGGGAGGAGAGAGGAGCAGGGAGGAAAGAGGATCAGGGAGGAGAGAGAAGCAGGGAGGAGAGGAGCAGGGAGAAGAGAGGAGCAGGGAGGAGAGCAGGGAGGCTCTTTTTTTACCATCTCTCTTCTGGAGCTAGTTGAGAGACCATCTCTCTTTTGGAGCTAGTTGAGAGACCATCTCTCTCCCATCTCTCTCCTGGAGCAAGTTGAGAGAACATCTCTCTCCTGGAGCTAGTTGAGAAACTCTCTCTCTCCTGGAGCTAGTTGAGAAACTCTCTCTCTCCTGGAGCTAGTTGAGAGACAATCTCTCTCCTGGAGCTAGTTGAGATACCATAGCAGCACTGAGAAAACTATCACATGCCCAGGGAGGATAGAGGAAGAGGGAGGAAGATAAAGGAGCAGGGACCAGAGAGGAGCAAGGAGGAGAGAGGAGCAGGGAGCAGAGAGGAGCAAGGAGGAGAGAGGAGCAGGGAGGAGAGAAGAGCAGGGAGTAGAGAGGAGCAGGGAGGAGAGAGGAGCAGGGAGTAGAGGAGAGGAGCAGGGAGTTGAGGAGAGGAGAAGAGCAAGGAGGAGAGAGGAGCAAGGAGGAGAGAGGAGCAGGGAGCAGAGAGGAGCAAGGAGGAGAGAGGAGCAGGGAGGAGAGAAGAGCAGGGAGTAGAGAGGAGCAGGGAGGAGAGAGGAGCAGGGAGTAGAGGAGAGGAGCAGGGAGGAGAGAGGAGCAGGGAGTTGAGTAGAGGAGCAAGGAGGAGAGAGGAGCAGGTAAGGAGAGGAGCAGGGAGGAAAGGAGAGGAGCAGGGAGGAGAGAGGAACAGAGAGGAGAGGAGAGGAGCAGGGAGTAGAGGAGAGGAGCAGGGAGGAGAGAGGAACATGGAGTAGAGAGGAGCAGGGAGGAGAGAGGAGCAGGGAGGAGAGAGGAGCAGGTAAGGAGAGAGGAGCAGGGAGGAGAGGAGAGGAGCAGGGAGTAGAGGAGAGGAGCCGGGAGGAGAGAGGAGCAGGGAGGAGAGGAGAGGAGCAGGGAGTAGAGGAGAGGAGCAGGGAGGAGAGGAGCAGGGAGTTGAGTAGAGGAGCAAGGAGGAGTGAGGAGCAGGTAAGGAGAGGAGCAGGGAGGAAAGGAGAGGAACAGGGAGGAGAGAGGAACAGAGAGGAGAGGAGAGGAGAGGAGCAGGGAGGAGAGAGGAGCAGATAAGGAGAGAGGAGCAGGGAGGAGAGGAGCAGGTAGGAGAGAGGAGCAGGGAGGAGAGATGAGCAGGGAGGAGAGAGGAGCAGGGATTAGAGGAGAGGAGCAGGGAGGAGAGAGGAGCAGGTAAGGAGAGAGGAGCAGGGAGGAGAGGAGCAGGGAGAAGAGAGGAGTAGGGAGGAGAGAGGAGCAGGGAGGAGAGTGGAGCAGGTGAGGAGAGTGGAGCAGAAGAGGAGAGAGGAACAGGGAGGAGAGAGGAGCAGGGAGGAGATGAGCAGGGAGGAGAGGGGAGCAGGGAGGAAAGAGGAGCAGGGAGGAGAAAGGAGCAGGGAGGAGAGAGGAGCAGGGAGGAGATGAGAAGGGAGGAGAGAGGAGCAGGGAGGAGAGAGGAGCAGGGAGCAGAGAGGAGCAGGGAGCAGAGAGGAGCAGGGAGGAGAGAGGAGCAGGGAGGAGAGAGGAGCAGGGAGTAGAGAGGAGCAGGTAAGGAGAGGAGCAGGGAGGAGAGAGGAGCAGCTAAGGAGAGAGTAGCAGGGAGCAGAGAGGAGCAGGGTGGAGATGAGCAGGGAGTAGAGAGGAGCAGGGAGGAGAGATGAGCAGGTAGTAGAGGAGCAGGGAGGAGAGAGGAGCAGGTAAGGAGAGGAGCAGGGAGGAGAGAGGAGCAGCTAAGGAGAGAGGAGCAGGGAGGAGAGAGGAGCAGGGAGGAGAGTGGAATAGGTAAGGAGATAAGCAGGGAGGAGAGAGGAGCAGGTAAGGAGAGGAGCAGGGAGGAGAGATGAGCAGGGAGTAGAGGAGCAGGGAGGAGAGAGGAGCAGGTAAGGAGAGGAGCAGGGAGGAGAGATGAGCAGCTAAGGAGAGAGGAGCAGGGAGGAGAGAGGAGCAGGGAGGAGAGAGGAGCAGCTAAGGAGAGAGGAGCAGGGAGGAGAGAGGAGCAGGGAGGAAGAGGAGCAGGGAGGAGAGAGGAGCAGGGAGGAACAGAGTGGAGCAGGGGGGAGAAAGGGGGAGCAGGGGGAACAGATACGAGCAGGGAAGCAGAGAGGATCATCTGTGGTGAAAGGTGACAGAGCTAGAGCGGTGTTTGTCAGACCATGAAAAATCCAGAAAGTTGGTCTTCTCACAAAATCGTCGTACATGTCGGTTGTTTTGCTTACAGGCCTCACAAGACTCGTCTGAAGGTCCCCTGGTACCAGTTAAACAAATGAATGAAAGTACAGTATATACAGTGGGGAAAAAAAGTATTTAGTCAGCCACCAATTGTGCAAGTTCTCCCACTTAAAAAGATGAGAGAGGCCTGTAATTTTCATCATAGGTGCACGTCAACTATGACAGACAAATTGAGGAAAAAAAATCCAGAAAATCACATTGTAGGATTTTTAATGAATTTATTTGCAAATTATGGTGGAAAATAAGTATTTGGTCACCTACAAACAAGCAAGATTTCTGGCTCTCACAGACCTGTAACTTCTTCTTTAAGAGGCTCCTCTGTCCTCCACTCGTTACCTGTATTAATGGCACCTGTTTGAACTTGTTATCAGTAAAAAAGACACCTGTCCACAACCTCAAACAGTCACACTCCAAACTCCACTATGGCCAAGACCAAAGTGCTGTCAAAGGACACCAGAAACAAAATTGTAGACCTGCACCAGGCTGGGAAGACTGAACCTGCAATAGGTAAGCAGCTTGGTTTGAAGAAATCAACTGTGGGAGCAATTATTAGGAAATGGAAGACATACAAGACCACTGATAATCTCCCTTGATCTGGGGCTCCACGCAAGATCTCACCCCGTGGGGTCAAAATGATCACAAGAACGGTGAGCAAAAATCCCAGAACCACACGGGGGGACCTAGTGAATGACCTGCAGAGAGCTGGGACCAAAGTAACAAAGCCTACCATCAATCAATCAATTTTATTTTATATAGCCCTTCTTACATCAGCTAATATCTCGAAGTGCTGTACAGAAACCCAGCCTAAAACCCCAAACAGCTAGTAATGCAGGTGTAGAAGCACGGTGGCTAGGAAAAACTCCCTAGAAAGGCAAAACCTAGGAAGAAACCTAGAGAGGAACCAGGCTATGAGGGGTGGCCAGTCCTCTTCTGGCTGTGCCGGGTGGAGATTATAACAGAACCATGCCAAGATGTTCAAAAATGTTCATAAGTGACAAGCATGGTCAAATAATAATCAGGAATAAATCTCAGTTGGCTTTTCATAGCCGATCATTAGAGTTTAAAACAGCAGGTCTGGGACAGGTAGGGGTTCCATAACCGCAGGCAGAACAGTTTAAACTGGAATAGCAGCAAGGCCAGGCGGACTGGGGATAGCAAGGAGTCACCACGGCCGGTAGTCCCGACGTATGGTCCTAGGGCTCAGGTCTCTCAGTTGGCTTTTCATAGCCGATCATTTAGAGTTGAAAACAGCAGGTCTGGGACAGGTAGGGGTTTCGTAGCCGCAGGCAGAACAGTTGAAACTGGAATAGCAGCAAGGCCAGGCGGACTGGGGGCAGCAGGGTGTCATCATGCCCGGTAGTCCTGACGTATGGTCCTAGGGCTCAGGTTCTCAGAGAGAAAGAGAGAACGAGAGAATTAGAGAGAGCATACTTAAATTCACACAGGACACTGGATAAGACAGGAGAAGTACTCCAGGTATAACCAACTAACCCCAGCCCCCCGACACATAAACTACTGCAGCATAAATACTGGAGGCTGAGACAGGAGCGGTCCGGAGACACTGTGGCCCCATCCGAAGAAACCCCCGGACAGGGCCAAACAGGAAGGATATAACCCCACCCACTCCGCCAAAGCACAGCCCCCGCACCACTAGAGGGATATCCCCAACCACCAACTTACAATCCTGAGACAAGGCCGAGTATAGCCCACAGAGGTCTCCACCACAGCACAAACCAAGGGGGGGGGGGGCGCCAACCCAGACAGGAAGATCACGTCAGTAACTCAACCCACTCAAGTGACGCACCCCTCCCAGGGACGGCATGAAAGAGCACCAGCAGGCCAGTGACTCAGCCCCTGCAACAGGGTTAGAGGCAGAGAACCCCAGTGGAGAGGGGAACCGGCCTGGCAGAGACAGCAAGGGCTGTTCGTTGCTCCAGCCTTTCCGTTCACCTTCACACTCCTGGGCCAGACTACACTCAATCATATGACCTACTGAAGAGATAAGTCTTCAGTAAAGACTTAAAGGTTGAGACCGAGTCTGCGTCTCTCACATGGGTAGGCAGACTATTCCATAAAAATGGAGATCTATAGGAGAAAGCCCTGCCTCCCGCTGTTTGCTTAGAAATTCTAGGGACAATTAGGAGGCCTGCGTCTTGTGACCGTAGCGTACGTATTGGTATGTACGGCAGGACCAACTCGGAAAGATAGGTAGGAGCAAGCCCATGTAACGCTTTATAGGTTAACAGTAAAACCTTGAAATCAGCCCTACCATCAGTAACACACTACGCCGCCAGGGACTCAAATCCTGCAGTACCAGACGTGTCCCCCTGCTTAAGCCAGTACATGTCCAGGCCCGTCTGAAGTTTGCTAGAGTGCATTTGGATGATCCAGAAGAGGATTGGGAGAATGTCATATGGTCAGATGAAACCAAAATAGAACTTTTTGGTAAAAACTCAACTCGTCGTGTTTGGAGGACAAAGAATGCTGAGTTGCATCCAAAGAACACCATACCTACTGTGAAGCATGGGGGTGGAAACATCATGCTTTGGGGCTGTTTATCTGCAAAGGGACCAGGACGACTGATCTGTGTAAAGGAAAGAATGAATGGGGCCATGTATCGTGAGATTTTGAGTGAAAACCTCCTTCCATCAGCAAGGGCATTGAAGATGAAACGTGGCTGGGTCTTTCAGCATGACAATGATCCCAAACACACCGCCCGGGCAACGAAGGAGTGGCTTCGTAAGAAGCATTTCAAGGTCCTGGAGTGGCCTAGCCAGTCTCCAGATCTCAACCCCATAGAAAATCTTTGGAGGGAGTTGAAAGTCTGTGTTGCCCAGCGACAGCCCCAAAACATCACTGCTCTAGAGGAGATCTGCAAAATACCAGCAACAGTGTGTGAAAACCTTGTGAAGACTTACAGAAAATGTTTGACCTGTGTCATTGCCAACAAAGGGTATATAACAAAGTATTGAGAAACTTTTGTTATTGACCAAATACTTATTTTCCACCATAATTTGCAAATACATTCATTAAAAATCCTATAATGTGATTTTCTGGAAAAAAAATTCTCTTTTTGTCTGTCATAGTTGACGTGTACCTATGATGAAAATTACAGGCCTCTCTCATCTTTTTAAGTGGGAGAACTTGCACAATTGGTGGCTGACTAAATACTTTTTTTCCCCACTGTATGGAGACTGTTTAGTGACAAAAATATGGGGTTAAAGACAACAAATGTTTTCTGATCTCTCTTACATCTCTCAGATATAGGACAGACACATCAGAACCAACAGACACTACAGAACCAACAGACACTACAGAACCAATTTACGTTAGATTTTATTTAGGACTATCTGTTATTCCATGAGGATTCAATGTTCAAGGCCCAATAAAATGTTTCATTCAATATTTTTTAGATACATTTCTTTGATACTTCAAGGGGTCTTAAAATTCAAGATCAAATAGCAAAATGATCCTTGGTATGACCTTAAAACAATTCTATATAGCTTAGTAACCCCCCCCCCCCCCCCCTCTAATCATGGTAGCATCCACATGAATGTAGAAGTGTTTAGAAATATATTTATTTGTTATTTACAATAAAAGTGACTCCAAAATGACATTTAAATTACTTACCATTCGTTTCTATTGGGCGGAACAGTATATGAAACACAACCAAAACAAACAGCAAATTCATCCAACAACTTTGTAGAGTCACAAGGGTGATGTAATCATTATGTGAATATGGGACCAAATACTACATTTCTGACTGCTTTAATACACATATAAGTGCATTTTGCCCAATACCTTTGGTCCCCTAAAATGGGAGGGACAACGTATAAAAGGTCTAAAGGTCTAAACGGTTCATCCGATATGGATGAAAATACCCTCAAATTAAAGCTGACAGTCTGCACTTTAACCTCATAGTTATTGATAGAGCCAAAACAACTTTCCAAAACACTTTTGGAGATCATTGTACCAATATATTCATGAGATTTTAAGTATTTGTACATACTGTATTTGATTTGTGTAGTCTAGAGTGAGACATATAATTATTATAATTATAATTATAATAATAATAATAATAATAATAATAATAATAATTATTATTATTATTATTTGTATTATTATTATTATTATTATTATTATTTAGAGTTACACAAAGACTCAATCAAAAATGTATTATGTAGTTTTTTCTACCTGAAACAGTGACTATGTAATGGACTCACCAAGCTCTTTAGAGTACCTCTACCTCCCTCCTTGTCATTAATTGTGTCCTATTAGAAAGCTGTATTCCACATCATCCAGAGAACATTATCCACCCAGTAGTGTGATGGCTCTTTTTGATTTCATCGTAGTGTTACGAGGGAAGGCTAATGTTGTAGTGAGATGATTAAAAGAGCATGACCTAGCGACTAGCGGCTCCCTGAATGAACTATGCTGCTAAATCACTTGTTTTCTATCTGCTGGTTCATTATGGATCTAGAACCACATTTCAACATGCTGCTTTGTTGTTCTGTCACCAGTCATCTCCTATTATTAAAGATAAATCCTCAATATCTCTTCTTGAGTCCAATTAAGGAGTTGCAGTGTGTTTCACATTAATTACCGAAGGTAGAGGAAAGCTTTGACATATGTCCTTATTTATCAAACAACCCAGAACAGGAAGGATTAATCAAGACAACAGATAGCTGGAACTGTGAAGGAGTCATTTTTTTATTTTTATTTTTTTATTTCACCTTTATTTAACCAGGTAAACCAGTTGAGAACAAGTTCTCATTTACAACTGCGACCTGGCCAAGATAAAGCAAAGCAGTGCGATAAAAACAACAACACAGAGTTACATATGGGGTAAAACAAAACAAAATCAAAAATACAACAGAAATACAATTAATATACAGTGTGCAAATTTAGCAAGTTATGGAGGTAAGGCAATAAAATAGGCTATAGTGCAAAATAGTTACAATTTAGTATTAACACTGGAATGATGTGCAAGAGATGATGTGCAAATAGAGATACTGGGGTACAAATGAGCAAAATAAATAACAATATAGGGATGAGGTAGTTGGGCGGGCTAATTTCAGATGGGCTGTGTACAGGTGCAGTGATCGGTAAGGTGCTCTGACAACTGATGCTTAAAGTTAGTGAGGGAGATAAGTGTCTCCAGCTTCAGAGATTTTTGCAATTTGTTCCAGTCATTGGCAGCAGAGAACTGGAAGGAATTGCGGCCAAAGGAGGTGTTGGCTTTGGGGATGACCAGTGAGATATACCCGCTGGAGCGCAGACTACGGGTGGGTGTTGCTATGGTGACCAATGAGCTAAGATAAGGTGGGGATTTGCCTAGCAGTGATTTATAGATGGCCTGGAGCCAGTGGGTTTGGCGACGAATATGTAGTGAGGACCAGCCAACAAGAGCGTACAGGTCACAGTGGTGGGTATTATATGGGGCTTTGGAGACAAAACGGATGGCACTGTGATAGACAACATCCAATTTGCTGAGTAGAGTGTTGGAGGCTATTTTGTAAATGACATCGCCGAAGTCAAGGATCGGTAGGATAGTCAGTTTTACGAGGGCATGTTTGGCAGCATGAGTGAAGGAGGCTTTGTTGCGAAATAGGAAACCGATTCTAGATTTAACTTTGGATTGGAGATTCTTAATGTGAGTCTGGAAGGAGAGTTTACAGTCTAACCAGACACCTAGATATTTGTAGTTGTCCACGTACTCTAGGTCAGACCCGTCTAGAGTAGTGATTCTAGTCGGGTGGGCGGGTGCAAGCAGCGTTCGGTTGAAGAGCATGCATTTAGTTTTACTAGTGTTTAAGAGCAGTTGGAGGCTACTGAAGGAGTGTTGTATGGAATTGAAGCTCGTTTGGAGGTTTGTTAACACAGTGTCCAATGAAGGGCCAGATGTATACAAAATGGTGTCGTCTGCGTAGAGGTGGATCTGAGAGTCACCAGCAGCAAGAGCGACGTCATTGATATACACAGAGAAAAGAGTTGGCCCAAGAATTGAACCCTGTGGCACCCCCATAGAGACTGCCATAGGTCCAGACAACAGGCACTCCGATTTGACACATTGAACTCTATCTGAGAAGTAGTTGGTGAACCAGGCGAGGCAGTCATTTGAGAAACCAAGGCTATTTAGTATGCCAATAAGAATGCAGTGGTTGACAGAGTCGAAAGCCTTGGCCAGGTCAATGAAAACGGCTGCACAGTACTGTCTATTATCGATCGCGGTTATAATATCATTTAGGACCTTGAGCGTGGCTGAAGTGCACCCATGACCAGCTCGGAAACCGGATTGCATAGCGGAGAAGGTACGGTGGGATTCGAAATGGTCGGTGATCTGTTTGTTGACTTGGCTTTCAAAAACTTTTGAAAGGCAGGGCAGGATGGATATGGGTCTGTAACAGTTTGGATCTAGAGTGTCACCCCCTTTGAAGAGGGGGATGACCGCGGCAGCTTTCCAATCTCTGGGGATCTCAGACGTTACGAAAGAGAGGTTGAACAGGCTAGTAATAGGGGTTGCGACAATTTCGGCGGCTAGTTTTAGAAAGAAAGGGTCCAGATTGTCTAGTCCAGATGATTTGTAGGGGTCCAGATTTTGCAGCTCTTTTAGAACATCAGCTGTCTGGATTTGTGTGAAGGAGAAGCGGGGGGGGCATGGGCAAGTTGCAGCGGAGGGTGCAGAGCTGGTGGCCGGGGTAGTGGTAGCCAGGTGGAAAGCATGGCCAGCCGTAGCAAAATGCTTGTTGAAATTCTCGATTATTGTAGATTTATCGGTGGTGATAGTGTTTCCTAGCCTCAGTGCAGTGGGCAGCTGGGAGGAAGTGCTCTTATTTTCCATGGACTTTACAGTGTCCCAAAACTTTTTGGAGTTAGTGCTACAGGATGCAAATTTCTGTTTGAAAAAGTTAGCCTTTGCTTTCCTAACTGCTTGTGTATATTGGTTCCTAACTTCCCTGAAAAGTTGCATATCACGGGGGCTATTTGATGCTAATGCAGTACGCCACAGGATGTTTTTGTGCTGGTCAAGGGCAGTCAAGTCTGAGGAGAACCAGGGGCTATATCTGTTCTTAGTTCTGTATTTTTTGAATGGGGCATGTCTATTTAAGATTGAGAGGAAATTACTTTTAAAGAACAACCAGGCATCCTCTACTGACGGAATGAGATCTATATCCATCCAGGATACCTGGGCCAGGTCAATTAGGAAGGCCTGCTCGCTGAAGTGTTTTTGGGAGCGTTTGACAGTGATGAGGGGTGGTCGTTTGACCGCGGACCCGTTACGGACGCAGGCAATAAGGCAGTGATCGCTGAGATCCTGGTTGAAGACAGCGGAGGTGTATTTAGAGGGTAAGTTAGTCAGGATGATATCTATGAGGGTACCCATGTTTACGGATTTAGGGTTGTACCTGGTAGGTTCGTTGATAATTTGTGTGAGATTGAGGGCATCTAGTTTAGATTGTAGGATGGCCGGGGTGTTAAGCATATCCCAATTTAGGTCACCAAGCAGTACGAACTCTGAGGATAGATGGGGGGCAATCAATTCACATATGGTGTCCAGGGCACAGCTGGGGGCTGAGGGGGGTCTGTAGCAAGCGGCAACAGTGAGAGATTTATTTCTGGAAAGGTGGATTTTTAGAAGTAAAAGCTCAAACTGTTTGGGCACAGACCTGGATAGTATGATGGAGCTCTGCAGGCTATCTCTACAGTAGATTGCAACTCCACCCCCTTTGGCAGTTCTATCTAGACGGAAAATGTTATAGTTGGGGATGGAAATTTCAGAATTTTTGGTGGCCTTCCTAAGCCAGGATTCAGACACTGCTAGAACATCAGGGTTGGCGGAGTGTGCTAACGCAGTGAATAACTCAAACTTAGGAAGGAGGCTTCTGATATTTATGTGCAGAAAACCAAGACTTTTACGGTTACAGAAGTCAACAAATGATAGCTCCTGGGGAGTAGGAGTGATACTGGGGGCTGCAGGGCCTGGGTTAGCCTCTACATCACCAGAGGAACAGAGGAGGACTAGAATAAGGATACGACTAAAGGCTTTAAGAACTGGTCTTCTAGTGCGTTGGGTACATAGAATAAAGGGGGCAGTTCTCCGGGCGTTGTAGAAAAGATTCAGGGCATTATGTACAGAAAAGGATATGGAAGGATATGAGTACAGTTCAGGTAACCCTAAGCGTTGGGTAACAATGAAAGAGATAGCGTCATTGGAGGCATCGATTGAGCCGGTCTCGGCGTGTATGGGGGGAGGAACAAAGGAACTATATGAGGCAGTTTGAGAGGGACTAGGGGTTCTACATTGAAATTGTATAATAAGAACTAACCCAAACAGCAATAGGCAAGGCATAATTGACATGGGAGAGAGGCATAAAGCAGTCACGTGTTATTAGAGAGAGCTAAGACACAACTGGAAATAGCGATAACGTTTGGGCTAAGACTAAACAGAATAAACAGGACAGAGTACCGTGTAAAGGAACAGTCCAGCAGGCATCAGCTGTGCAGCTGAGTGATCATAAGGTCCAGTGAACAGCAATATGTGAGTCCGAGAGCAGTTCAAATTGGTGCTTCAGCACAGCTAGCAGGGAGCACAGTTGTGGTTTGCGTGTGCTAGCGGGCCGGGGCTGGCAGATGGATCTTCGTGGTCGTCGCAACGGGAAGCCGGTTGAAACCACATCAGACTATTTCGTCGGCAAACCAGTCGTGTTGGATCGGCGGGGCTCAGTGTCAACACTAGGAGGTCCCGTCCGGTTGACAGAGAGGTAGATAGCCGGGAGATGGGCCTGAGGCTAGCTCAAGGCTAACTGGTGCTTGCTATAGGGCAATGGTAATGGTAATCAGCCAACAACAGGTTGCAGCTAGCTAGCTGGTTGTGATGATCCGGCGCTAGGGTCCAGTGATTCCGGCAGAAAGTCCAATAAGCTATGGGTCGATAGCACGCTGGGTCGATAGCACGCTGTGCAGACTGGCCGACGAATTGTCCAGGCTAGCTAGAGCTGGCTGGTGGATAGTGTAGGCCACGGACAATGGTGAAGACGCTAACGGTGACTTATAACAGGTAGCCACTATTTTCAGCTTACGGTTCTTGATGAAAGTTATAAAGAAATAATATAATCCTTTCCACGTTGGGTGAGGCGGGTTGCAGGAAAGTATATTTAGTTAAAGAATGAAAGTAAAAAATTGAGAAATATAGACAAAAAAACAAGAAACGGGATATTTACACAGGACGAAAAATAAAAGCGACCGTACTGCTACGCCATCTTGGATAAATCATCAAGACAACAGATAGCTGGAGCTGTGAAGGAATCATCAAGACAACAGATAGCTGGAGCTGTGAAGGATTAATCAAGACAACAGATAGCTGGAGCTGTGAAGGAGTCATCAAGACAACAGATAGCTGGATCTGTGAAGGAGTCATCAAGACAACAGATAGCTGGAGCTGTGAAGGATTCATCAAGACAACAGATAGCTGGAATTGTGAAGGATTCATCAAGACAACAGATAGCTGGATCTGTGAAGGATTCATCAAGACAACAGATAGCTGGAGCTGTGAAGGATTCATCAAGACAACAGATAGCTGGAGCTGTGAAGGAGTCATCAAGACAACAGATAGCTGGAATTGTGAAGGATTCATCAAGACAACAGATAGCTGGATCTGTGAAGGATTCATCAAGACAACAAATAGCTGGAGCTGTGAAGGAGTCATTAAGACAACAGATAGCTGGAACTGTGAAGGAGTCATCAAGACAACAGATAGCTGGAGCTGTGAAGGATTTCATCAAGACAACAGATAGCTGGAACTGTGAAGGAGTCATTAAGACAACAGATAGCTGGAACTGTGAAGGATTCATCAAGACAACAGATAGCTGGAGGTGTGAAGGAGTCATCAAGACAACAGATAGCTGGAGCTGTGAAGCAGTCATTAAGACAACAGATAGCAGGAGCTGTGAAGGATTCATCAAGACAACAGATAGCTGGAGCTGTGAAGGATTCATTAAGACAACAGATGGCTGGAGCTGTGAAGGATTCATCAAGACAACAGATAGCTGGAGCTGTGAAGGAGTCATCAAGACAACAGATAGCTGGAGCTGTGAAGGATTCATCAAGACAACAGATAGCTGGAGCTGTGAAGGAGTCATCAAGACAACAGATAGCTGGAATTGTGAAGGAGTCATCAAGACAACAGATAGCTGGAGCTGTGAAGGAGTCATCAAGACAACAGATAGCTGGAGCTGTGAAGGAGTCATCAAGACAACAGATAGCTGGATCTGTGAAGGATTCATCAAGACAACAGATAGCTGGAGCTGTGAAGGAGTCATCAAGACAACAGATAGCTGGAATTGTGAAGGATTCATCAAGACAACATATAGCTGGATCTGTGAAGGATTCATCAAGACAACAGATAGCTGGAGCTGTGAAGGAGTCATCAAGACAACAAATAGCTGGACTTGTGAAGGATTCATCAAGACAACAGATAGCTGGAGCTGTGAAGGATTCATCAAGACAACAGATAGCTGGAGCTGTGAAGGAGTCATCAAGACAACAAATAGCTGGAGCTGTGAAGGAGTCATTAAGACAACAGATAGCTGGAACTGTGAAGGAGTCATCAAGACAACAGATAGCTGGAGCTGTGAAGGATTCATCAAGACAACAGATAGCTGGAATTGTGAAGGATTCATCAAGACAACAGATAGCTGGATCTGTGAAGGATTCATCAAGACAACAGATAGCTGGAGCTGTGAAGGAGTCATCAAGACAACAAATAGCTGGAATTGTGAAGGATTCATCAAGACAACAGATAGCTGGATCTGTGAAGGATTCATCAAGACAACAGATAGCTGGAGCTGTGAAGGATTCATCAAGACAACAGATAGCTGGAGCTGTGAAGGAGTCATCAAGACAACAAATAGCTGGAGCTGTGAAGGAGTCATTAAGACAACAGATAGCTGGAACTGTGAAGGAGTCATCAAGACAACAGATAGCTGGAGCTGTGAAGTATTTATCAAGACAACAGATAACTGGAGCTGTGAAGGATTCATCAAGACAACAGATAGCTGGAACTGTGAAGGAGTCATCAAGACAACAGATAGCTGGAACTGTGAAGGAGTCATTAAGACAACAGATAGCTGGAACTGTGAAGGATTCATCAAGACAACAGATAGCTGGAGGTGTGAAGGATTCATCAAGACAACAGATAGTTGGAGCTGTGAAGGAGTCATCAAGACAACAGATAGTTGGAGCTGTGAAGGAGTCATTAAGACAACAGATAGCAGGAGCTGTGAAGGATTCATCAAGACAACAGATAGCTGGAGCTGTGAAGGATTCATTAAGACAACAGATGGCTGCAGCTGTGAAGGATTCATCAAGACAACAGATAGCTGGAGCTGTGAAGGAGTCATCAAGACAACAGATAGCTGGAGCTGTGAAGGATTCATCAAGACAACAGATAGCTGGAGCTGTGAAGGATTCATCAAGACAACAGATAGCTGGAACTGTGAAGGAGTCATTAAGACAACAGATAGCTGGAGCTGTGAAGGAGTCATTAAGACAACAGATAGCTGGAACTGTGAAGGAGTCATCAAGACAACAAATAGCTGGAGCTGTGAAGGATTCATCAAGACAACAGATAGCTGGAACTGTGAAGGAGTCATCAAGACAACAGATAGCTGGAACTGTGAAGGAGTCATCAAGACAACAGATAGCTGGAACTGTGAAGGATTCATCAAGACAACAGATAGCTGGAACTGTGAAGGAGTCATCAAGACAACAAATAGCTGGAGCTGTGAAGGATTAATCAAGACAACAGATAGCTGGATCTGTGAAGGAGTCATTAAGACAACAGATAGCAGGAGCTGTGAAGGAGTCATCAAGACAACAGATAGCTGGATCTGTAATTGCAGCTTGGCTTTCAACTTTACATTGGATCTGTTTAGATGTAAATGTATTTGCAGCCTGTACCGTTACTGCACGATTGTAGCAGGTTAACTAACGCGTTAGTTCTATTAGCTATGCTGACTATGACGTTACTTTAGCTAATATGGTGACAACGATGTAGGCTGTGTGTAGCGGTTATGATACGGTTTGGCTTGGATCATTATTTTTTGCCTGGTCACATACAGCTGATGTGTTGTGCACTGAAGTTCACAAGCGAAGGGAAAAGGTGAGAGAAGGAAGCCGCGTAGATGTGAGAAGGAATACAACGTGGCTGCTATGAAAGTGAACCATGTTTACGCATGATCAGGGGTGTATTCATTCCGCCGATTCTGTTGAAAAAGCGTTTCTTAAACAGAAGCAAACGGAATGAAACTGGGATCAACATACCTGAATTCTCTCGTTTGCAACTGTTGGACTAATGATTACAACCTAGGTCAGCTAGATGCAGACGAAAGTGTGCAAGGCGGTATTCAATGTGTCACTGTCTGTCACCTTACATTTTTCTCTCGACCTGTGTGCACCTACATTGTAAACTTTAATTCATAGGCTAGGTTGTAGCAATCTCATAATGGGTATAGGGAAAATTTTAGTATCATGTAGAAGCCTAAACCCCTTCGCTGTTACATTGAGCTGGGTGAATGGAATATGAATGACAGTCATCCAACATGCTGTAATAGAAATAAGGCCATGCTCCTAATAAAAAATTTAAATTGTCCTCCCTCATCTTAAACGGCACCGACTGCCACTTCTGCACTCGGGAGCGCACTAAACAATGCACCAATGATTCCCTCGAAAAGGGTGGTCTCCACACGATTCCATTCATACCCGTGGTGTGGTTAGCTGCAGGTGAGAACACAGTCCGGACCAATCACAGGAAAAGTACCAGAGGCAAGCAGTATTATTGGTTGTTTGACTGTGAGCATTTGATTAAATGCACGCAGTACCATAACTTGATATCTCTGAAATATTCTGTGAGTAGCCGCGCATTTATGAGTGCATCGATGCAGATTAGGAGAGACAGAAGCTATACCGGAGGATTGGTACTGAATATAGGGCTACTGAATATAGGCTACTGAATATAGGCTACTGAATATAGGCTACTGAATATAGGCTACTGAATATAGTGCTACTGAATATAGGCTACTGAATATAGGGCTACTGAATATAGGCTACTGAATATAGGCTACTGAATATAGGCTACTGAATATAGGCTACTGAATATAGGGCTACTGAATATAGGCTACTGAATATAGGGCTACTGAATATAGGCTACTGAATATAGGGCTACTGAATATAGGCTACTGAATATAGGCTACTGAATATAGGGCTACTGAATATAGGCTACTGAATATAGGGCTACTGAATATAGGCTACTGAATATAGGGCTACTGAATATAGGCTACTGAATATAGGGCTACTGAATATAGGCTACTGAATATAGGGCTACTGAATATAGGGCTACTGAATATAGGCTACTGAATATAGGGCTACTGAATATAGGGCTACTGAATATAGGCTACTGAATATAGGCTACTGAATATAGGCTACTGAATATAGGGCTACTGAATATAGGCTACTGAATATAGGCTACTGAATATAGGCTACTGAATATAGGCTACTGAATATAGGGCTACTGAATATAGGCTACTGAATATAGGGCTACTGAATATAGGCTACTGAATATAGGGCTACTGAATATAGGCTACTGAATATAGGGCTACTGAATATAGGCTACTGAATATAGGCTACTGAATATAGGCTACTGAATATAGGATACTGAATATAGGGCTAATGAATATAGGGCTACTGAATATAGGGCTACTGAATATAGGCTACTGAATATAGGCTACTGAATATAGGGCTACTGAATATAGGCTACTGAATATAGGATACTGAATATAGGCTATTGAATATAGGCTACTGAATATTGCCTACTGAATATAGGGCTACTGAATGTAGGCTACTGAATATAGGGCTACTGAATATAGGCTACTGAATATAGGATACTGAATATAGGCTATTGAATATAGGCTACTGAATATAGGATACTGAATATAGGCTACTGAATATAGGGCTACTGAATATAGGCTACTGAATATAGGGCTACTGAATATAGGCTATTGAATATAGGCTACTGAATATAGGGCTACTGAATATAGGATACTGAATATAGGCTACTGAATATAGGCTACTGAATATAGGCTACTGAATATAGGGCTACTGAATATAGGCTACTGAATATAGGATACTGAATATAGGCTATTGAATATAGGCTACTGAATATAGGATACTGAATATAGGCTACTGAATATAGGGCTACTGAATATAGGCTACTGAATATAGGGCTACTGAATATAGGCTATTGAATATAGGCTACTGAATATAGGGCTACTGAATATAGGATACTGAATATAGGCTATTGAATATAGGCTACTGAATATAGGGCTACTGAATATAGGCTACTGAATATAGGGCTACTGAATATAGGGATACTGAATATAGGGCTACTGAATATAGGCTACTGAATATAGGCTACTGAATATAGGGCTACTGAATATAGGCTACTGAATATAGGCTACTGAATATAGGCTACTGAATATAGGCTACTGAATATAGGGCTACTGAATATAGGCTACTGAATATAGGCTACTGAATATAGGCTACTGAATATAGGCTACTGAATATAGGGCTACTGAATATAGGCTACTGAATATAGGGCTACTGAATATAGGCTACTGAATATAGGGCTACTGAATATAGGCTACTGAATATAGGGCTACTGAATATAGGCTACTGAATATAGGCTACTGAATATAGGCTACTGAATATAGGATACTGAATATAGGGCTACTGAATATAGGGCTACTGAATATAGGGCTACTGAATATAGGCTACTGAATATAGGCTACTGAATATAGGGCTACTGAATATAGGCTACTGAATATAGGATACTGAATATAGGCTATTGAATATAGGCTACTGAATATTGCCTACTGAATATAGGGCTACTGAATGTAGGCTATTGAATATAGGGCTACTGAATATAGGCTACTGAATATAGGATACTGAATATAGGCTATTGAATATAGGCTACTGAATATAGGATACTGAATATAGGCTACTGAATATAGGGCTACTGAATATAGGCTACTGAATATAGGGCTACTGAATATAGGCTATTGAATATAGGCTACTGAATATAGGGCTACTGAATATAGGATACTGAATATAGGCTACTGAATATAGGCTACTGAATATAGGCTACTGAATATAGGGCTACTGAATATAGGCTACTGCATATAGGATACTGAATATAGGCTATTGAATATAGGCTACTGAATATAGGATACTGAATATAGGCTACTGAATATAGGGCTACTGAATATAGGCTACTGAATATAGGGCTACTGAATATAGGCTATTGAATATAGGCTACTGAATATAGGGCTACTGAATATAGGATACTGAATATAGGCTATTGAATATAGGCTACTGAATATAGGGCTACTGAATATAGGCTACTGAATATAGGGCTACTGAATATAGGGATACTGAATATAGGGCTACTGAATATAGGCTACTGAATATAGGCTACTGAATATAGGGCTACTGAATATAGGCTACTGAATATAGGCTACTGAATATAGGCTACTGAATATAGGCTACTGAATATAGGCTACTGAATATAGGGCTACTGAATATAGGCTACTGAATATAGGGCTACTGAATATAGGCTACTGAATATAGGCTACTGAATATAGGGCTACTTGTCAGAAGGGAACCGATGTGGATGTGGTGGAGGAGTCAGGCGCAGGACACAGAGGTTAAGTCCAACAGACTTTAATAATCCAAAGTCGACTGTCCAAAAGTAACACGACCTCGACAAAACAAGAGGCGAGGGAGAATTACGCATACACGCGTAAACACTAAACATAAAACAAACAGAGTGCAAACACGTAGCTCCGAACAGCATGACAGTGAAAACAACACACAATAATACTAACACAAAACAAGGAACTTATAGGGCACGCAATCAACACACAAATGGCCACAGGTGATACAGACAGACAAAAGCAATCGACTGCAGAAACATAGAGCGGTGGCAGCTAGTACTCCGGGGACGGCGCTCGCCGAAGCCTGCCCGAACCAGGAGGAGGAGCAGTCTCGGCCGAAACCGTGACAGTACCCCCCCCTTGACGCGCGGCTCCAGCCGTGCGCCGACCCCGGCCTCGGGGACGGCCAGGAGGACGCGGACCCGGGCGCGTGGGATGCCCATGGTGAAACTCAGTCAGGAGGGATGGATCGAGTATGTCCCTCCTGGGTACCCAGCACCGTTCCTCCGGACCGTACCCCTCCCACTCCACGAGATACTGGAGACCACTCCTCCGGCGCCTCGAGTCCAAGATGGTCCGGACCCGGTACGCCGGGGCCCCCTCGATGTCCAAAGGTGGCGGAGGGGTCTCTCCTATCCTATCTTCTTGGAGTGGGCCAGCTACCACCGGCCTGAGAAGAGACACATGGAACGAGGGGTTAATATTTTTATACTCTATAGGCAGTTGTAACCTGTAACACACCTCATTCAATCTTCTCAGGACTTTGAAGGGCCCCACAAACCGCCGACCCAGCTTCCGGCAGGGCAGGCGGAGGGGCAGGTTTCGAGTCGAGAGCCAGACTCGATCTCCCGGTGTGTACACCGGTCCCTCACTGCGGTGGCGGTCGGCGCTCGCCTTTTGTTGACGGATGGCACGCTGCAGATGGACATGGGCAGCGTCCCACGTCTCCTCCGAGCGCCGAATCCACTCGTCCACCGCAGGAGCCTCGATCTGGCTCTCGTGCCATGGTGCCAGGACCGGCTGATAGCCTAAAACACACTGGAAAGGTGTTAAATTGGTGGAGGAGTGGCGGAGAGAGTTCTGGGCCATCTCTGCCCAGGGGATGAACCTAGACCACTCCTCCGGCCGGTCCCGGCAATAGGACCTCAAAAACCTACCCACATCCTGGTTGACACGTTCCACCTGCCCATTGCTCTCTGGGTGGTACCCCGAGGTAAGGCTTACCGAGACCCCCAACCGTTCCATGAACGCCCCCCAAACTCTGGAGGTGAACTGGGGACCTCGGTCAGACACTATATCCTCGGGGACCCCATAGTGCCGGAACACATGGGTAAATAGGGCCTCAGCGGTTTGTAGGGCAGTAGGGAGACCCGGCATGGGAAGGAGACGACAGGCCTTAGAAAACCGATCCACAACGACCAAAATAGTGGTATTCCCCTGGGAGGGGGGAGATCGGTTACGAAATCCACCGATAGGTGGGACCATGGTCGTTGTGGAACGGGCAGGGGGTGTAGCTTACCCCTGGGCAAATGTCTAGGCGCCTTACACTGGGCACACACCGAGCAGGAGGATACATAAACCCTCACATCCCTGGCTAACGTTGGCCACCAGTATTTCATGCTAAGACAGTGCACGGTCCGGCCAATACCTGGATGTCCAGAGGAGGGTGATGTATGAGCCCAATAAATCAGTCGATCACGAATCTCGAGCGGAACGTACGTCCGCCCCACAGGACACTCGGGGGGAGTAGGGTCGGTACGCAGTGCCCGCTCGATTTCCGCATCGACCTCCCATACCACCGGAGCCACCAAACAAGACTCCGGCAATATGGAAGTAGGCTCGTTGGACCTCTCCTCTGTGTCATACCGCCGGGACAGGGCGTCTGCCTTACCGTTCTGGGACCCAGGGATGTATGTGATCTTAAAAACGAACCGGGTTAGGAACATGTTCCACCTAGCCTGACGAGGGTTCAATCTCCTAGCTGCCCGGATGTACTCCAGGTTACGGTGATCAGTCAGAATGAGGAAAGGGTGTTGAGCCCCCTCAAGCCAATGCCTCCACACCTTTAGGGCCTAGACTACGGCTAACAGCTCCCTGTCCCCAACATCATAATTACGCTCCGCCGAGCTGAGCTTCTTAGAGTAGAACGCACAGGGGCGGAGTTTAGGTGGCGTGCCGGACCGTTGTGACAGAACTGCCCCAATACCGGTCTCGGAAGCGTCTACCTCTACTTGGAAGGGTAAAGAGGGATCCGGATGCGCCAGCACAGGGGCCGAGGTGAACAGGTTCTTTAGTTTGACAAATGCCCTGTCCGCCTCAGCCGACCACTGCAAACGAACCGGACCCCCCTTTAGCAGGGACGTAATGGGAGCTGCAACCTGTCCAAAACCCCGAATAAACCTCCGGTAGTAATTAGCAAAACCCAAGAACTGCTGCACCTCTTTTACAGTGGTTGGAGTTTGCCAATTACGCACGGCCGATACCCGGTCTACCTCTATCTCCACGCCAGACGCAGACAACCGATAACCCAAAAAGGAGACGGACTCCTGGAAGAACAGGCATTTCTCTGCCTTGACATACAGGTCATGCTCCAACAGTCTTCTCAACACTCGGCGCACCTGGGCTACATGCTCGGCTCGTGTAGAAGAATACACTAGGATGTCGTCGATGTAAACTACTACACCCTGCCCATGCATGTCCCGGAAAATCTCATCAACAAAGGATTGGAAGACTTAAGGAGCATTCATTAACCCGTATGGCATGACGAGATACTCGTAGTGACCCGAGGTGGTACTAAATGCTGTTTTCCATTCATCCCCCTCCCTAATGCGCACCAGATTGTAAGCGCTCCTGAGATCCAACTTTGTGAAGAACCGCGCTCCGCGTAATGACTCCGTCATCGTCGCAATCAGTGGAAGTGGGTAACTGTATTTAACTGTGATCTGATTGAGACTCCGGTAATCAATACACGGGCGCAATCCCCCGTCCTTCTTCTTCACAAAGAAGAAACTCGAGGAGACCGGGGAAGTAGAGGACTGTATGTATCCCTGTGCCAAGGACTCGGCTATGTAAGTCTCCATAGCCGCTGTCTCCTCTTGAGACAGGGGATACACATGACTCCGTGGCAGAGCCGCTCCTGTTTGGAGATTTATCGCACAGTCCCCCTGTCTATGAGGAGGTAGCCGTGTTGCCCTCGATTTGCTAAACACAAGTGCTAAATCTTCATACTCAGGGGGAATGCGCAGTGCGGGCACTTGGTTCGGACTCTCTACCGAGGTCGCCCCTACGGAAACACCTAAACATCTCCCTACACACTGGGCAGACCACTCCATAAGAGCTCTCTGTTGCCACGCTATGGTAGGATCATGGGTGCTTAACCAGGGAAGGCCCAACACCACGGGGTACGCAGGAGAGTCAATCAGATAAAACTGAATGATCTCCTCATGACCCCCCTGCGTCGTCATCGTCAGTGGTGCTGTGACTTCCCTGATCAGACCCGACCCCAACGGCCGGCTGTCTAATGCGTGGACAGGAAATGGAGCTTCTACCGGCCGAAGGGGAATTCCTAACCTACAACAAAATGCCCGATCAATAAAGTTCCCAGCTGCGCCTGAATCTACTAGCGCCTTATGCTGGGAATGAGGTGCCACCTGTGGAAATTTCACAGGAATACTCATGTGACCAACAGAAAGCTCTGGGTAAGTGGGGCGCCTGCTCACCTGAAATGACTCCCCAGTGCGTGGCCTGTTGTCACCTCTCCCAGGAGACCCTCCCCAGCACCTGGCCGCGGTGTGTCCTCCACGACCACAGGTGGTGCAGGGGATGGCCCCCCTCGGGTTACCTCTCCTCCTCTCTCTAGCGCCAGCACCCCCGAGCTCCATGGGAATCGGCTCGGAGGTGCTGGAGGGCGGAATGGACGACCCCCACTCGGGACGTCCGCGGGTAGCCAGCAGGGTGTCTAGACCGATGGAAATGTCCACCAACTGGTCGAACGACAGGTTGGTGTCCCTGCAGGCCAGCTCACGACGAACGTCCTCTCGTAGGCTACACCGGTAGTGGTCGATGAGGGCCCTCTCATTCCACCCCGCATCCGCTGCTAGTGTCCGGAACTCCAGTGCGAACTCCTGTGCGCTCCTCTTCTCCTGTCGGAGGTGGAACAGACGCTCTCCCGCCGCTTTCCCCTCAGGTGGATGATCGAAGACAGCCCTGAAGCGGCGGGAGAACTCTGCGTAGGTGATGGTTGCGGCGTCTATTCCCCTCCATTCGGCGTTGGCCCACTCCAACGCCTTGCCGGATAGACAGGAGATGAGGGCGGAGACGCTCTCGTATCCCGAGGGCGCCGGGTGTATGGTGGCCAGGTACAGTTCCACCTGCAGGAGAAATCCCTGACACCCGGCTGCAGAACCGTCATATGCCCTCGGGAGCGAGAGCCGAATGCCACAGGGTTCCGGTGCTGAGAGAGGAGGACTGGCCGTTGGTGATGGGATGTTGTGAGAGTGCGTGGGCACCTCTCTATTCACCAACCGGCGCAGAGTGTTGGACACATCCTCCATGGCGGCCCCGAGTTGCCGGATCATGGTGTCCTGGTAGTTGATCCGGTATTCCAGGGATTCGGGTGCCGCCGCTGTTCCTGCTGACTCCATGTTGGTGTGTTGTTCTGTCAGAAGGGAACCGGTGTGGATGTGGTGGAGGAGTCAGGCGCAGGACACAGAGGTTAAGTCCAACAGACTTTAATAATCCAAAGTCGACTGTCCAAAAGTAACACGACCTCGACAAAACAAGAGGCGAGGGAGAATTACGCATACACGCGTAAACACTAAACATAAAACAAACAGAGTGCAAACACGTAGCTCCGAACAGCATGACAGTGAAAACAACACACAATAATACTAACACAAAACAAGGAACTTATAGGGCACGCAATCAACACACAAATGGCCACAGGTGATACAGACAGACAAAAGCAATCGACTGCAGAAACATAGAGCGGTGGCAGCTAGTACTCCGGGGACGGCGCTCGCCGAAGCCTGCCCGAACCAGGAGGAGGAGCAGTCTCGGCCGAAACCGTGACACTACTGAATATAGGCTACTGAATATAGGGCTACTGAATATAGGGCTACTGAATATAGGCTACTGAATATAGGCTACTGAATATAGCCTACTGAATATAGGGCTACTGAATATAGGCTACTGAATATAGGGCTACTGAATATAGGCTACTGAATATAGGCTACTGAATATAGGCTACTGAATATAGGGCTACTGAATATAGGGCTACTGAATATAGGGCTACTGAATATAGGCTACTGAATATAGGGCTACTGAATATAGGGCTACTGAATATAGGCTACTGAATATAGGCTACTGAATATAGGCTACTGAATATAGGCTACTGAATATAGGGCTACTGAACATAGGGCTACTGAATATAGGCTACTGAATATAGGGCTACTGAATATAGGCTACTGAATATAGGGCTACTGAATATAGGCTACTGAATATAGGGCTACTGAATATAGGGCTACTGAATATAGGCTACTGAATATAGGCTACTGAATATAGGGCTACTGAATATAGGCTACTGAATATAGGCTACTGAATATAGGGCTACTGAATATAGGGCTACTGAATATTGCCTACTGAATATAGGCTACTGAATATAGGCTACTGAATATAGGGCTACTGAATATAGGCTACTGAATATAGGGCTACTGAATATAGGGCTACTGAATATAGGGCTACTGAATATAGGCTACTGAATATAGGCTACTGAATATAGGGCTACTGAATATGGGATACTGAATATAGGGCTACTGAATATAGGGCTACTGAATATAGGCTACTGAATATAGGCTACTGAATATATGCTACTGAATATAGGGCTACTGAATATAGGCTACTGAATATAGGGCTACTGAATATAGGCTACTGAATATAGGCTACTGAATATAGGCTACTGAATATAGGGCTACTGAATATAGGCTACTGGATATAGGCTACTGAATATAGGGCTACTGAATATAGGCTACTGAATATAGGCTACTGAATATAGGCTACTGAATATAGGCTACTGAATATAGGGCTACTGAATATAGGGCTACTGAATATAGGCTACTGAATATAGGATACTGAATATAGGCTATTGAATATAGGCTACTGAATATAGGATACTAAATATAGGCTACTGAATATAGGGCTACTGAATATAGGCTACTGAATATAGGGCTACTGAATATAGGCTATTGAATATAGGCTACTGAATATAGGGCTACTGAATATAGGATACTGAATATAGGCTATTGAATATAGGCTACTGAATATAGGGCTACTGAATATAGGCTATTGAATATAGGGCTACTGAATATAGGCTACTGAATATAGGCTACTGAATATAGGCTACTGAATATAGGCTACTGAATATAGGGCTACTGAATATAGGCTACTGAATATAGGCTATTGAATATAGGCTACTGAATATAGGCTACTGAATATAGGGCTACTGAATATAGGCTACTGAATATAGGGCTACTGAATATATGCTACTGAATATAGGCTACTGAATATAGGCTACTGAGTATAGGCTACTGAATATAGACTACTGAATATTGCCTACTGAATATAGGCTACTGAATATAGGCTACTGAATATAGGCTATTGAATATAGGCTACTGAATATAGGCTACTGAATATAGGCTACTGAATATAGGCTACTGAATATTGCCTACTGAATATAGGCTACTGAATATAGGCTACTGAATATAGGGCTACTGAATATAGGCTACTGAATATAGGCTACTGAATATAGGCTATTGAATATAGGCTATTGAATATAGGCTATTCACATCGCAGTTAGAGCGGTTACCCACTGGGAACAGTTGTCTGTTCGATGTCTAGTTTTGATTTATATTTGGTTTAGTTGTAAAATATCGTGAATTCAACGTGAAATCAATTTTAAAAAGTCATCACGTCATTGGATTTAGGTTAAAAGTTGGGTGAAAGTAAGATGAAATTCCCTGACATTGATTACTTTTTCCAAATCCAATCAGTTTTAAAACATTGATTCAACATCATCACATTGATTTTGTTGTTGTTGAAATGACGTGGAAACACCATTGATTCAACCAGTTTTTCCCCAGTGGATATTGCACTGTTTCCTCCCGCACGTTGTTGGAAGACTAAAGCGAAAGTAGCCTATTATAAAGTTTGGGACAAACAAGTTATGCTTCTTGATAATCACAAGCTGAGTTTCCATCAATTTGACAACAGATTTTCATGCAAATATTCTAAAGTCTGCAGATAAATAATATGTGCATTTTCCCACCAGAAGTGTTTCCATCAGTGTTGGGAAAGCTACTCTGAAAATATAGTTTACCAAGCTACCAATTACTTCTCACTGGAAGAAGTTAAGCTACACTAAATCTACCCTTAAGAAAAACATAGCTTACTTATCATAGCTTACTTGTGTGTCTCTTTGTTAACAACAGCTGGTGTGCGATCTCTACTATTAATAACATTTTACTGCAGTGGGCTAAATCAGGGTCACACAGAGTGTTTCTTGGTAGTCTTAAACAAATCTACTTTGAAACAAAAGTATACACCTCACACGCATGGTTATGGGCTTAAAGAAAGAAGACCCCTGTATCATGTCAGATATAGAGTAGAAATGTATTAAATGGATCTTCGGCGGGAAAAATAATAATTTGTTTATTCATTATGAAATTATTACGAATATTAATAACATTCCACCCATGAGGCCACTATCGGGCGATTTGGTCATTTGACTGCAGGAAATAATTCTCAAGGTTCTGCTCGCCTGAGTTAGACTACCTCATGATAAGCTGTAGACCATGCTATTTACCAAGAGAGTTTTCATCTATATTTTTTGTAGCTGTCTATTTACCACCACAAACCGATGCTGGCACTAAGACAGCACTCAACGAGCTGTATAAGGCCATAAGCAAATAAGACAATGCTCATCCAGAAGTGGTGCTCCTAGTGGCCGGTGATTTTAATGCAGGAAAACTGAAACCTGTTTTACCTAATTTCTACCAGCATGTCACCTGTGAAACTAGAGGCGAGTAGACCACCTTTACTCCACACACAGAGACGAATAAAGCTCAACCCTCGCCCTCCATTTGGCAAATCTGACCATAACTGTATCCTCCTGATTCCTGCTTACAAGCAAAAACTCAAACAGGAAGTACCAGTGACACGCTCAATATGGAAGTGGTCCGATGAAGTGGATGCTAAGCTACAGGACTGTTTCTCTAGCACAGACTGGAATATGTTCCAGGATTCATCCGATGGCATTGAGGAGTATACCACCTCAGTCACCAGCTTCATAATAAGTGCGTCGATGATGTCGTCCCCAGAGTGACCGTACGTACATATCCCAACCAGAAGCCATGGATTACAGGCAACATCCGCACCGAGCTAAAGGCTAGAGCTGCCGTTTTCAAGGAGCAGGACATTAACCCGGACGCTTATAAGAAATCCTGCTACGCCCAACGGACCATCAAACAGGAAAATATTCAATACAGGACTAAGATTGAATCCTACTACACCGGCTCTGACGCTCGTCAGATGTGGCAGGTTTGCAAACTATCATGGATTACAATGGGAAACTGAGCCGTGCGCTGCCCAGTGACGCGAGCCTACCAGATTAGCTAAATGCCTTCTATGCTCTCATCCCAAAATGGTTGACGAAGTCATCCCCCTCCTCCCTCTCTGTGGATGACTTCGTCAACCATTTTGAAAAGAAGGTTGATGACATCCGATCATCGTTTGTTAAGTCAAATGACACTGCTGGTCCTGCTCACACTGCCCTACCCTATGCTTTGACTTCTTTCTCCCCTCTCTCTCCAGATGAAATCTTGCGACTTGTGACGGCCGGCCGCCCAACAACCTGCCTGCTTGACCCTATCCCCTGCTCTCTTCTCCAGACCATCTCCGGTGACCTTCTCCCTTACCTCACCTCGCTGATCAACTCATCCTTGACCGCTGGCTATGTCCCTTCCGTCTTCGAGAGAGCAAGAGTTGCACCCCTTCTCAAAAAACCAACACTCGATCCCTCTGATGTCAACAACTACAGACCAGTATCCCTTCTTTCTTTTCTCTCCAAAACTCTTGAGCGTGCCGTCTTTAGCCAACTCTCTTGCTATCTCTCTCAGAATGACCTTCTTGATCCAAACCAGTCAGGTTTCAAGACTGGTCATTCAACTGAGACTGCTCTTCTCTGTGTCACGGAGGCTCTCCGCACTGCTAAAGCTAACTCTCTCTCCTCTGCTCTTGTCCTTCTAGACCTGTCTGCTGCCTTTGATACTGTGAACTATCAGATCCTCCTCTCCACCCTCTCCGAGCTGGGCATCTCCGGCGCGACTCACTCTTGGATTGCGTCCTACCTGACCGGTCGCTCCTACCAAGTGGCGTGGCGAGAAGCTGTCTCCGCACCACGTGCTCTCATCACTGGTGTCCCCCAGGGCTCAGTTCTAGGCCCTCTACTATTCTCGCTATACACCAAGTCACTTGGCTCTGTCATATCCTCACATGGCCTCTCCTATCATTGCTACGAAGATGACACACAACTAATCTTCTCCTTTCCCCCTTCTGATAACCAGGTGGCGAATCGCATCTCTGCATGTCTGGCAGACATATCAGTGTGGATGACGGATCACCACCTCAAGCTGAACCTTGGCAAGACGGAGCTGCTCTTCCTCCCAGGGAAAGACTGCCCGTTCCATGATCTCGCCATCACGGTTGACAACTTCGTTTTGTCCTCCTCCCAGAGTGCGAAGAGCCTTGGCGTGACCCTGGAGAACACCCTGTCGTTCTCCGCTAACATCAAGGCGGTGACCCGATCCTGTAGGTTCATGCTCTACAACATTCGGAGAGTACGACCCTGCCTTACACAGGAAGCGGCACAGGTCCTAATCCAGGCACTTGTCATCTCCCGTCTGGATTACTGCAACTCGCTGTTGGCTGGGCTCCCTGCCTGTGCCATTAAACCCCTACAACTCATCCAGAATGCCGCAGCCCGTCTGGTGTTCAACCTTCCCAAGTTCTCTCACGTCACCCCGCTCCTCCGCACACTCCACTGGCTTCCAGTTGAAGCTCGCATCTGCTACAAGACCATGGTGCTTGCCTACGGAGCTGTGAGGGGAACGGCACCTCCGTACCTTCAGGCTCTGATCAGTCTCTACACCCAAACGAGGGCATTGCGTTCATCCACCTCTGGCCTGCTGGCCCCTCTACCTCTGCGGAAGCACAGTTCCCGCTCAGCCCAGTCAAAACTGTTCGCTGCTCTGTCACCCCAATGGTGGAAGAAGCTCCCTCACGATGCCAGGACAGCGGAGTCACTCACCACCTTCCGGAGACACTTGCAACCCCACCTCTTTAAGGAATACCTGGGATAGGATAAAGTAATCCTTCTACCCACCCCTTACCCCACCCCCCCAGTGGTTATCCCACTGGCTAAAAGGTGAATGCACCAATTTGTAAGTCGCTCTGGATAAGAGCGTCTGCTAAATGACGTAAATGTAATGTAAATGAGGCAAGAAACACTGAACCATACGTGAGAGCACCAGCTGGTACGGATGACTGTGTGATCCCGCTCTCCATAGCCAATGTAAGATCTTTAAACAGGTTAACATTCACAAGGCTGCAGAGCCATACGGATTACCAGGACACATACTCAGAGCATGCGCTGACCAGCTGGTAAGTGTCTTCACTGATATTTCCAACCTCTCCCTGACCCTGTCTGTAATACCTACGTTTCAAGCAGACCACCATAGTGTCTGTGCCAAAGAACGCCATGGTAACCTGTCTAAATGACTATCACATCTGTAGCCATGAAACGCTTAGATGGCTCACATCAATACTATCTGGTTCATCCTTGGGAGCAATTTCCAAAACGCCTGAAGGTACCACGTTCATCTGTACAAACAGTAGTACGCAAGTATGAACACCATGGGACCACGCAGCCGTCATACCGCTCAGGAAGGAGATGTGTTCTGTCTCCTAGAGATGAACGTACTTTGGTGCGAAAAGTGCAAATCAATCCCAGAACAACAGCAAAGGACCTTGTGAAGATGCTGGAGGAAACAGGTACAAAAGTATCTATATCCACAGTAAAACAAGTTCTATATCAACATAACCTGAAAGGCCGCTCAGCAAGGAAGAAGCCACTGCTCCAAAACCACCATAAAAAAGCCAGACTACGGTTTGCAACTGCACATGGGGACAAAGATCATACTTTTTGGAGAAATGTCCTCTGGTCTGATGAAACAAAAATAGAACTGTTTGGCCATAATGACCATCATTATGTTTGGAGGAAAAAAGGGGACGCTTGCAAGCCGAAGAACACCATCCCAACCGTGAAGCACGGTGGTAGCAGCATCATGCTGTGGGGGTGCTTTGCTGCAGGAGGGATTGGTGCACTTCACAAAATAGATGGCATCATGAGGAAGTAAAATTATGTGGATATATTGAAGCAACATCTCAAGACATCAGTCAGGAAGTTAAAGCTTGGTCGCAAATGGGTCTTCCAAATGGACAATGACCCCAAGCATACTTCCAAAGTTGTGGCAAAATGGCTTAAGGACAATAAAGTCAAGGTATTGGAGTGGCCATCACAAAGCCCTGACCTCAATTCTATAGAAAATGTGTGGGCAGAACTGAAAAAGTGTGTGCGAGCAAGGAGGCCTACAAACCTGACTTAGTTATACCAGCTCTGTCAGGAGGAATGGGCCAAAATTGTGGAAGGTTCCCCGAAACGTTTGACCCAAGTTAAACAATTTAAAAGCAATGCTACCAAATACTAATTGAGTGTATGTACACTTCTGACCCACTGAGAATGTGATGAAATAAATAAAAGCTCAAAAAAATCATTCTCTCTACTATTATTCTGACATTTCACATTCTTAAAATGAAGTGGTGATCCTAACTGACCTAAGACAGGACATTTTTACTAGGATTAACTGTCAGGAATTGTGAAAAACTGAGTTTAAATGTATTTGGCTAAGGTGTATGTAAACTTCCGACTTCAACTGTATATACAGCTGTGTACCTTTCCAAATCATGTCCAATCAATTGAATCTGGCACAGGTGGACTTCAATCAAGTTGTAGAAACATCTCAAGGATGATCAATGGAAACAGGATACACCTGAGATCAATTTAGAGTATCATAGCAAAGGGGCTGAATACTTACAGTACCAGTCAAAAGTTTGGACAAACCTACTCATTCAAGGGTTTTTCTCTATTTTTACTATTTTCTACAGTGGGGAAAAAAGGTATTTAGTCAGCCACCAATTGTGCAAGTTCTCCAACTTAAAAAGATGAGAGAGGCCTGTAATTTTCATCATAGGTACACGTCAACTATGACAGACAAATTGAGAAAAAAAAATCCAGAAAATCACATTGTAGGATTTTTAATGAATTTATTTGCAAATTATGGTGGAAAAAAAGTATTTGGTCACCTACAAACAAGCAAGATTTCTGGCTCTCACAGACCTGTAACTTCTTCTTTAAGAGGCTCCTCTGTCCTCCACTCGTTACCTGTATTAATGGCACCTGTTTGAACTTTTTATCAGTATAAAAGACACCTGTCCACAACCTCAAACAGTCACACTCCAAACTCCACTATGGCCAAGACCAAAGAGCTGTCAAAGGACACCAGAAACAAAATTGTAGACCTGCACCAGGCTGGGAAGACTGAATCTGCAATAGGTGAGGAGCTTGGTTTGAAGAAATCAACTGTGGGAGCAATTATTAGGAAATGGAAGACATACAAGACCACTGATAATCTCCCTCGATCTGGGGCTCCACGCAAGATCTCACCCCGTGGGGTCAAAATGATCACAAGAACCACACGGGGGGACCTAGTGAATGACCTGCAGAGAGCTGGGACCAAAGTAACAAAGCCTACCATCAGTAACACACTACGCCGCCAGGGACTCAAATCCTGCAGTGCCAGACGTGTCCCCCTGCTTAAGCCAGTACATGTCCAGGCCCGTCTGAAGTTTGCTAGAGTGCATTTGGATGATCCAGAAGAGGATTGGGAGAATGTCATATGGTCAGATGAAACCAAAATATAACTTTTTGGTAAAAACTCAACTCGTTGTGTTTGGAGGACAAAGAATGCTGAGTTGCATCCAAAGAACACCATACCTACTGTGAAGCATGGGGGTGGAAACATCATGCTTTTGGGCTGTTTTTCTACAAAGGGACCAGGACGACTGATCCGTGTAAAGGAAAGAATGAATGGGGCCATGTATCGTGAGATTTTGAGTGAAAACCTCCTTCCATCAGCAAGGGCATTGAAGATGAAACGTGGCTGGGTCTTTCAGCATGACAATGATCCCAAACACACCGCCCGGGCAACAAAGGAGTGGCTTCGTAAGAAGCATTTCAAGGTCCTGGAGTGGCCTAGCCAGTCTCCAGATCTCAACCCCATAGAAAATCTTTGGAGGGAGTTGAAAGTCTGTGTTGCCCAGCGACAGCCCCAAAACATCACTGCTCTAGAGGAGATCTGCATGGAGGAATGGGCCAAAATACCAGCAACAGTGTGTGAAAACCTTGTGAAGACTTACAGAAAACGTTTGACCTGTGTCATTGCCAACAAAGGGTATATAACAAAGTATTGAGAAACTTTTGTTATTGACCAAATACTTATTTTCCACCATAATTTGCAAATAAATTCATTAAAAAAAAAGTGATTTTCTGGATATTTTTTTTCTCATTTTGTCTGTCATAGTTGATGTGTACCTATGATGAAAATTACCTGCCTCTCTCATTTTTTTAAGTGGAAGAACTTGCACAATTGGTGGCTGACTAAATACTTTTTTTCCCCACTGTATGGAATCATGTAGTAACCAAAAAAGTGTTTAAAAAATCTTCAAAGTAACCACCCTTTGCCTTGATGACAGCTTTGCACACTCTTGGCATTCTCTCAACCAGCTCCATGAGGAATGCTTTTCCAACGGTCTTGAAGGAGTTTCCACATATGCTGAGCACTTATTGGCTGCTTTTACTTCACTCTGTGGTCCAACTCATCCCAAACCATCTCAATTGGGTTGAGGTCGGGTGATTGTGGAGGCCAGGTCATCTGATGCAGCACTCCATCACTCTCCTTCTTGGTCAAATAGCCCTTACACAGCCTGGAGGTGTGTTTTGGGTCATTGTCCTGTTGAAAAACAAATGATTGTCCCACTAAGCGCAAACCAGATGGGATGGCGTATCGCTGCAGAATGCTGTGGTAGCCATGCTGGTTATGTATGCCTTGAATTCTAAATAAATCACAGACAGTGTCACCAGCAAAGCACCCCCACACTATCACACCTCCTCCTCCATGCTTCACGGTGGGAACCACACATGCGGAGATTATCCGTTCACCAAGACACAGCGGTTGGACTCATTAGACCAAGGACATATTTCCACCGGTCTAATGTCCATTGCTCGTGTTTGCAAGTCTCCTCTTCTTATTGGTGTCCTTTAGTGGTGGTTTCTTTGCAGCAATTCGACCATGAAGGCCTGATTCATGCAGTCTCCTCTGAACAGTTGATGTTGAGATGTGTCTGTTACTTGAACTCTGTGTAGCATTTATTTGGGCTGCAATCTGATGTGCAGTTAACTCTAATGAACGTATCCTCTGCAGCAGAGGTAACTCTGGGTCTTCCATTCCTGTGGCGGTCCTCATGAGACCCAGTTTCATCATAGCGCTTGATGGTTGTTGCGACTGCACAATTTTCCGGATTGACTGACCTTCATGTTTTAAAATAATGATGGACTGTCATTTCTCTTTGCTTATTTGAGCTGTTCTCACCATAATATGGACTTGATCTTTTAACAAATAGGGCTATCTTCTGTATACCACCCCTACCTTGTCACAACACAACTGATTAGCTCAAACGCATTAGGAAGGAAATAAATTCCACAAATTAACTTTTAACAAGGCACACCTGTTAATTGAAATGCATTCCAGGTGACTACCTCATGAAGCTGGTGGAGATAATGCCAAGAGTGTGCAAAGCTGTCATCAAGTCAAAGGGTGGCTACTTTGAAGAATCTCAAAAAATAAATAAATGTTGATTTGTTTAACACTTTTCTGGTTACTACATGATTCCATATGTGTTATTTCATAGTTTTGATGTCTTCACTATTATTCTACAATGTAGAAAATAGTAAAAATAAAGAAAAACCCTTGACTGAGTACTGTATGTAAATAAGGTATTTCTGTGTTTTATTTGTAATACATTTGCTAAAAGTTCTAAAAACCTGGTTTCACTTTGTCATTATGTGTGTAGTTTGGTGAGAAAAACAATTAATGTTACAAAATGTGGAAAAAGGGAAGGAGTCTGCCTTCAGAAAGCCCATTACTTTTTCCAAATTTTGTTGTGTTACAGCGAGAATTTAAAATGGATTTAATTTAGATTTCTTTTGTCACTGGCCTACACACAATACCCCATAATGTCAAAGTGGAATTATGTTAACAATGTTCATGAGTAAAAATTTGCTTAACAAGTCACATATAAAGATGTATGTGCAATAATAGTGTTTGACATGATTTTTTAAATGACTGCCTCATCTCTGTACCCCACACATACAATTATATGTAAGGTCCCTCAGATTCAACATCAAAGACCAGGGAGGTTTTCCAATGCCTCGCGGATAAGGGCAGCTATTGGTAGATGGGTCAACAAAAGAGCAGACAATGAATATGAGGAGAAGTTATTAATAATATTTCTCCATGTGGCCAACGGTGACTTTAAAACAGTTACAGAGTTTAATGGCTGTGATAGGAGAAAACTGAGGATGGATCAACAACATTGTAGTTACTCCACAATACTAACCTAAATGACAGAGTGAAAAGAAGGAAGCCTGTATAGAATAAAAAATATTCCAAAACATGCATCCTGTGTGTAACAAGGCACTAAAGTAATACTGCAAAAAAATGTGGCAAAGAAATTCACTTTTTTGTCCTGAATACAAAGTGTTATGTTTTGGGAAAATCCAACACTACACATTACTGAGTACCACTCTCCATATGTTCAAGCAACGTGGTGGCTGCATCATGTTATTGGTGTGTTTGTAATTGTTAAGGACTTGGGAGCTTTTCAGGATTAAAAAAGAAACTGAGTGGAACTAAGCACAGGCAAAATCCTAGAAAACCTGGTTTAGTCTGCTTTCCACCAGACACTGGGGGGATGAATCCACCTTTCAGCAGGACAATAACCTAAAACACAAGGCCAAATCTACACTGGAGTTGCTTACCAAGAAGACTGTGAATGTTCCTCAGTGGCTGAGTTACAGTTTTGACTTAAATCTACTTGGAAATCTATGGCAAGACATGAAAATGATTGTTTAGCAATGATCAACAACCAATTTGACAGAGCTTTGAATTTGGAAAATAATAAATGGGCAAATATTGCAATCCAGGTGTGGAAAGTTCTTAGAGACTTACCCAAAAAGACTCACAGCTGTAATCGCTGTCAAAGGTGTTTCTACAAAGTATTGACTCAGGGGTGTGAATACTTATGTAAATGAGATATTTCTGTATTTCATTTTCAAAACACTTGCAAACATTTCTAAAAACACGTTTTCACTTTGTCATTATTGGGTATTGTGTGTAGATGGCTGAAAAAAATAAATATCTAATAAATTTTGAATTCAGGCTGTAAAACAACAAAATGTGCAATATGTCAAGTGGTATGAATACTTTTTGAAGGCACTGTACTTCCATAAATGTTTTAACCTCTATGGGATCGGTGTCCCGTATACGGGACGGTTGAGCTAACGTGCGCTAATGTGATTAGTGTGACTGTTGTAAGTAACAGCACACTTTCCAGTATATAGACATGTCTTATATGGGCAGAAAGCTTAAATTATTGTTAATTTAACTGCACTGTCCAATTTACAGTAGCTATTACAGTGAAAGAATACCATGCTATTGCTTGAGGAGAGTGCACAACAACAAAAAACGTATCACGGCAACTGGTTTGATACATTCACCTATTAAGTCGCTCTGGATAAGAGCGTCTGCTAAATGACTAAAATGTAATGTAAATGAAGGTAAATAATGTACATACATTCAGTAATATTGCTCTGATTTTTCATCCCAAGAGTCCCAAAGATAAAATGTAGCATAGTTTTTTTTGATAAAATCCATTTTCATATTCAAATATAGGAACTGAGTTTGAACCCCTGCTGTCTCTGGCTCCACACCCACCCCGCCCGGCCATCTAGATGTGTGAAAGTTAGTGTATAAGCTAATGATCCATCATGTATGACTTTCCTGGGAGTGTGTAAACTTATTTTTTTTTTTATTACCATATCATTTTTGTATGTTCTCTATAGTTGTACTTGAAAATGTATCAATTGACCAATTCGGCACATTTGGGCAGACTTCATACAAAATAGTCCAGTATTGCAACTCTTCATTGGATCAATCTGAAATTTTGCACACACACTGCTGCCATCTAGTGGCCAAAATCTAAATTGCGTCTAAACTGCAATATTATATTGTGGCCTTTCTCTTGCATTCCAAAGATGGAACAAAAACAAAACAAAAAAAATAGAAACGCATATTTTTTTATCTTTAACCAGATCTAATGTGTTATATCCTCCTACATTAATTTCACATTTCCACAAACTTCAAAGTGTTTCCTTTCAAATGGTATCAAGAATATGCATATCCTTGCTTCAGGTCCTGAGCTACAGGCAGTTAGATTTGGGTATGTCATTTTAGGCGAAAAAAAAAAAAAAAAAAGGTTCCAATCCTTAAGAGGTTAAACTGATACTGGGCCACATTGGGCTTGTGAGGCTCCTAGAGCAAAACAACCGACATGTTAGTGTTCGTGAGACACTCACCTTTCCATAGATGGTTCACATTAGTGTGTAGCCCAAACTGTTCGGACGCTACAGACAGAGGTTGGCAGATCGGCGGTACCGACTTCAGACGAGTCCTATGACGCTTGTGCGAGTCGTAGAGCAATGGATGCTACATACTTTTTTGTGAGAAGACCGATTTTCAGGATATCTCATGGTGTGACAAACTACTGTAGCTCGGCAGATAGGTTAGGCCGCCGTTGATGCGGCCATGGATTGAGATGTAGCCCATTCAAAAATAACGGAGCTTAAAAATACAGATTGTTATGGGATTTTGTTGTTGTTGTTAATTAGATTTCCTTGGGGACATCATCAACTCTAGGGGGTTAAACACAAAAAGTGATAATTAGGCACACAAAAAGTATTTTAAGTGAAAATTAGAATGTTTTGATGCCGAAAAAGAAAGTAAATTCTTGCCTTATTTTAGCAAAACAAAAAAGTTTTGTGTACAGTCTTGGTCAAAAGTTTTGAGAATGACACAAGTATTGGTCTTCACAAAGTTCGCTGCTTCAGTGTTTTTAGATATTTTTGTCAGATGTTACTATGGTATACTGAAGTATAATTACAAGCATTCCATAAGTGTCAAAGGCTTTTATTGACAATTATATAAAGTTTAAGCAAAGAGTCAATATTTGCAGTGTTGACCCTTCTTTTTCAAGACCTCTGCAATCTGCCCTGGCATGCTGTCAATTAACTTCTGGGCCACATCCTGACTGATGGCAGCCCATTCTTGCATAATCAATGCTTGGAGTTTGTCAGAATTTGTGGGTTTTTGTTTGTCCACCCGCCTCTTGAGGATTGACCACAAGTTCTCAATGGGATTAATGTCTGGGGAGTTTCCTGGCCATGGACCCAAAATGTAGATGTTTTGTTCCCCGAGCCACTTAGTTATCACTTTTGCCTTATGGCAAGGTGCTCCATCATGCTGGATAAGGCATTGTTCATCACCAAACTGTTCTTCGATGGTTGGGAGAAGTTGCTCTCGGAGGATGTGTTGGTACCATTCTATATTCATGGCTGTGGTCTTAGGCAAAATTGTGAGTGAGCCCACTACCTTGGCTGAGAAGCAACCCCACACATGAATGGTCTCAGGATGCTTTACTGTTGGCATGACACAGGACTGATGGTAGCGCTCACCTTGTCTTCTCCGGACAAGCTTTTTTCCGGATGCCCCAAACAATCGGAAAGGGGATTCATCCGAGAAAATGACTTTACCCCAGTCCTCAGCAGTCCAATCTCTGTACCTTTTGCAGAATATCAGTCTGTCCCTGATGTTTTCCCTGGAGAGAAGTGGCTTCTTTGCTGCCCTTCTTGACACCAGGCCATCCTCCAAAAGTATTCGCCTCACTGTGCGTGCAGATGCACTCACACCTGCCTGCTGCCATTCCTGAGCAAGCTCTGCACTGGTGGTGCCCCGATCCCGCAGCTGAATCAACTTTAGGAGACGGTCCTGGCGCTTGCTGGACTTTCTTGGGCGCCCTGACGCCTTCTCAACAATTGAACCTCTCTCCTTGAAGTTCTTGATGATCAGATAAATGGTTGATTTAGGTGCAATCTTACTAGCAGCAATATCCTTGCATGTGAAGCCCTTTTTTGTGCAAAGCAATGATGACGGCACGTGTTTCCTTGCAGGTAACCATGGTTAACAGAGGAAGAACAATGATTTCAAGCACCACCCTCCTTTTAAAGCTTCCAGTCTGTTATTCTAACTCAATCAGCATCTCCAGCCTTGTCCTCGTCAACACTCTCACCTGTGTTAACGAGAGAATCACTGACATGATGTCAGCTGGTCCTTTTGTGGCAGGGCTGAAATGCAGTGGAAATGTTTTTTGGGGATTAAGTTCATTTTCATGGCAAAGAGGGACTTTGCAATTCATCTGATCACTCTTCATAACATTCTGGAGTACATGCAAATTGCCATCATAAAAACTGTGGCAGCAGACTTTGTGAAAATGAATACTTGTGTCATTCTCAAAACTTTTGACCACGACTGTAGTTCCAGTAGTTAGCTACACCACTACATGACAAATAATGTAATTAACTACTGAAAACACTACAAGATTAGAATGTAGTTCCACTACCATCAAGCTAATTACTATTTGAACACTTTGCGCTTAAGTTTTCACGTACCAAATTTTTCAAATCCAATCATTTTTCACACGTTTAATTCAACGTCATCACATCTAAGTTGGGGGTTGAAATGATGTGGAAACAACGCTGATTCAACCAGTTCTTGCCCAGTGGGGATACTTATCGAATCTGGTTTTGGAACAACAGGTCGCTGAAAAAGTGGACAGGGTAAGTTATATGATGACATATGGACGAAAGCAAGATCCTTTTTTATAAATATAATTGGCAGTCAAGCACCGATCATCATGTCACCATTGAAATGATAGCCTACCCTTGATAACCTATTTAGCGGAAATGTGGACGAAGCTCATCACGTGCACTTAACCACTATAAAGTTGCGAAGTTATGAAATAACTTATTCCATCTGGCTACAAACTCAGCATGCTTTTCCATGTCATAGTAGGCTACATCATTGCGTCACTCCAAGTTTACAGCGACATGATGGTTTTTCTATCAATATTTGCGCATAAAAGCGTTTCCACCGCAATGTTTGCATCATCTATTTCGCCGACAAAACTAATATCTGACCTTGTCTAGAGGCTTTAGTTTTGTCGACATTGGGAAGTTTTACAGACAAATTTGCTGCTTCCAAAGTCATGACTTTTTTTTTATGTTGGAAGGAAAACTGGTTATAGATGGATTTAACCTGAGCATTTTTCTCCAATAAACAAGTGACTTGCATGAACACGTGGTTTTGTTTTAGGCATTTTAGTTCGTTTGACATTTGACAATGTGAAACCAACTGTACCAAATGGAAAAAATACAATGTAAAAAAAAAAACCTACCTGATAACTAAATAACTTTAATCAATCTGATTCAAACTATAGCTCAGAACTATGTGTGAAAACACCCTTAACTGCCAATATAATAAGAAAAGGAAATAATGCAAAATGTCATACATACATTTTACATTACATTTTAGTCATTTAGCAGACGCTCTTATCCAGAGCGACTTACAGTTAATGAGTGCATACATTTTTATTTTATTTTTTAATACTGGAATTGAACCCACAACCTTGGCGTTGCAAATGCCATGCTCTACCAACTGAGCTACATCCCTGCCGGCCATTCCCTCTCCTACCCTGGACAACGCTGGGCCAATTGTGCGCCGCACCATGGGTCTCCCGGTCGCGGCCGGCTACGACAGAGCCTGGATTCGAACCAGGATCTCTATTAGTGACAGACAGACAGACAGACAGACAGACAGGCTGACAGGATGTCAGGCTGACAGGCAGACAGGCAGACAGGCAGACAGGCAGACAGACAGACAGACAGACAGACAGGCAGACAGACAGACAGACAGAACGAACATAGCTTCTGTATAAAACCTCAGAACCTCGGAACAGAATGACATCATTAGTTAAACTCTGTCTGTAAATCATCTTCTCCATCTCTTTAATATCACCCCACAGAGTTGTAAAAACTGCAATGGCTCCTGAGAGTTCTCACCAAAGGCGCAGTTGATGTTATTAATTCCATTATACCCCAGTAGGAATCCCTTTATAGTCGTGGCAGCGTCGTGAAATAGGTCTTTGTCGGTGGTGGTGGTTGGCAACGCGAGCTGTAAAAATGTGGTCCACAATGAGTCCTTGTGCTACATGGTCCAGGGTTTTATACACTGATCTACTCTGGCATTCTAGAAGACTGTGATCTACCCTGGCATTCTAGAAGACTGTGATCTACCCTGGCATTCTAGAAGACTGTGATCTACCCTGGCATTCTAATAGACTGTGATCTACCCTGGCATTCTAATAGACTGTGATCTACCCTGGCATTCTAATAGACTGTGATCTACCCTGGCATTCTAATAGACTGTGATCTACCCTGGCATTCTAATAGACTGTGATCTACCCTGGCATTCTAGAAGACTGTGATCTACCCTGGCATTCTAGAAGACTGTGATCTACCCTGGCATTCTAATAGACTGTGATCTACCCTGGCATTCTAATAGACTGTGATCTACCCTGGCATTCTAATAGACTGTGATCTACCCTGGCATTCTAGAAGACTGTGATCTACCCTGGCATTCTAATAGACTGTGATCTACCCTGGCATTCTAATAGACTGTGATCTACCCTGGCATTCTAGAAGACTGTGATCTACCCTGGCATTCTAATAGACTGTGATCTACCCTGGCATTCTAGAAGACTGTGATCTACCCTGGCATTCTAATAGACTGTGATCTACCCTGGCATTCTAATAGACTGTGATCTACCCTGGCATTCTAATAGACTGTGATCTACCCTGGCATTCTAATAGACTGTGATCTACCCTGGCATTCTAATAGACTGTGATCTACCCTGGCATTCTAGAAGACTGTGATCTACCCTGGCATTCTAATAGACTGTGATCTACCCTGGCATTCTAATAGACTGTGATCTACCCTGGCATTCTAATAGACTGTGATCTACCCTGGCATTCTAGAAGACTGTGATCTACCCTGGCATTCTAATAGACTGTGATCTACCCTGGCATTCTAATAGACTGTGATCTACCCTGGCATTCTAGAAGACTGTGATCTACCCTGGCATTCTAATAGACTGTGATCTACCCTGGCATTCTAATAGACTGTGATCTACCCTGGCATTCTAGAAGACTGTGATCTACCCTGGCATTCTAATAGACTGTGATCTACCCTGGCATTCTAATAGACTGTGATCTACCCTGGCATTCTAATAGACTGTGATCTACCCTGGCATTCTAATAGACTGTGATCTACCCTGGCATTCTAGAAGACTGTGATCTACCCTGGCATTCTAATAGACTGTGATCTACCCTGGCATTCTAATAGACTGTGATCTACCCTGGCATTCTAATAGACTGTGATCTACCCTGGCATTCTAATAGACTGTGATCTACCCTGGCATTCTAGAAGACTGTGATCTACCCTGGCATTCTAATAGACTGTGATCTACCCTGGCATTCTAATAGACTGTGATCTACCCTGGCATTCTAGAAGACTGTGATCTACCCTGGCATTCTAATAGACTGTGATCTACCCTGGCATTCTAATAGACTGTGATCTACCCTGGCATTCTAGAAGACTGTGATCTACCCTGGCATTCTAATAGACTGTGATCTACCCTGGCATTCTAGAAGACTGTGATCTACCCTGGCATTCTAATAGACTGTGATCTACCCTGGCATTCTAGAAGACTGTGATCTACCCTGGCATTCTAGAAGACTGTGATCTACCCTGGCATTCTAATAGACTGTGATCTACCCTGGCATTCTAATAGACTGTGATCTACCCTGGCATTCTAGAAGACTGTGATCTACCCTGGCATTCTAATAGACTGTGATCTACCCTGGCATTCTAATAGACTGTGATCTACCCTGGCATTCTAATAGACTGTGATCTACCCTGGCATTCTAATAGACTGTGATCTACCCTGGCATTCTAATAGACTGTGATCTACCCTGGCATTCTAATAGACTGTGATCTACCCTGGCATTCTAATAGACTGACTGGGCCTTAATCATGCCTTGTTTGGGATCACTGCAATGTTGTTACATTTTAATGGCCATATTCCCCATTTCAGAGCCGCTGTCATTCCAGCTGTCGCCTCCCGTATGTCTGCAGGGCGATAAGGAAAACACAGACAGTTGGAAAATGTAAATAAAATGTGAATAATCCTCTCATTGCTGAGAGAGAAACCCCAGTGTAGTAGAGACCTATTCCAGTGATGGGTCCCTGGAAGCATGGCCCGCAGTATGTAAGAGATTTCCACGACATCCTGCTGAAAGCCCAATTTTCCCCTCGCCATCCCCACCAGCTCTTTAGTCTTTAGTGTGACCCTGCAAATATCCTCTGGTCCTGTTCATTAGGCCCTGGGAACTCTCTTGATTAGCTCCACATTTAACTTGGCCATTCACAATCTCAATGTCAATGTCTTTCTCTCTCTCTCTCTCTCTCTCTCTCTCTCTCTCTCTCTCTCTCTCTCTCTCTCTCTCTCTCTCTCTCTCTCTCTCTCTCTCTCTCTCTCTCTCTCTACTGCTCAAAAAAATAAAGGGAACACTTAAACAACACATCCTTGATCTGAATGAACGAAATACTCTTATTAAATACTTTTTTCTTTACATAGTTGAGTGTGCTTACAACAAAATCACACAAAAATTATCAATGGAAATCAAATTTATCAACCCATGGAGGTCTGGATTTGGAGTCACCCTCAAAATTAAAGTGGAAAACCACACTACAGGCTGATCCAACTTTGATGTAATGTCCTTAAAACAAGTCAAAATGAGGCTCAGTAGTGTGTGTGGCCTCCACGTGCCTGTATGACCTCCCTACAACGCCTGGGCATGCTCCTGATGAGGTGGCGGATGGTCTCCTGAGGGATCTCCTCCCAGACCTGGACTAAAGCATCCGCCAACTCCTGGACAGTCTGTGGTGCAACATGGCGTTGGTGGATGGAGCGAGACATGATGTCCCAGATGTGTACCATTAAACAGTACACGGGTTAGGGATGTTTGTACCATTAAACAGTACACGGGTTAGGGATGTTTGTACCATTAAACAGTACACGGGTTAGGGATGTTTGTTCTAAAAGCATTTCTCTTTGTCCATTTTATTGCTGCTCAGGCCGATCTCTGAAACAGGGAAATGTTTTGTTGATGACAAGCTGTCTGCTAGTATCTTGTTACTGCTGGCAAGGCGAGCGTGACGGTGCTCGGATCATGGCCGTAACAGCTTTGTTTGGCCGACCGCTTGCTGGTGCCATTGACCCACATGAGCGTGGTGGTGATGGCCAACATGGTGCCAGAATCAGTGGAGTGATGAGGGAGAGAGGAGACGGAGACTGGCCCAGTAGAGACCCTCTCTTTCTTTCTTTCTCTCTCTCTCTTTCTCTCTCTCTCTCTATCTCTCTCTATTTCTCTCTCAATTTCAATTTAAGGGCTTTACATGGGAAACATATATTTACATTGCCAAAGCAAGTGAACTAGATGATAAACAAAAGTGATTTAAATAATAATAAATATTAACAGCAAACATTACACTCACAAAAGTTCCAAAAATAATAAATACATTTCAAATGTCATATTATGTATATATACAGTGTTGTAACAATGTGCAAATAGTTAAAGTACAAAAGGGAAAATAAATAAACCTAAATATAGGTTGTATTTACAATGGTGTTTGTTCTTCACTGGTTGCCCTTTTCTTGTGGCGACAGGTCACAAATCTTGTTAAGTTTGGGTCAGTCACAGTGGTCAGGTATTCTGCCACTGTGTACTCTTTGTTTAGGGCCAAATAGCATTCTAGTTTGCTCAGTTTTTTTGTTAATTTCAGTGAGGGGAAAAAAGTATTTGATCCCCTGCTGATTTTGTATGTTTGCCCACTGACAAAGACATGATCAGTCTATAATTTTAATGGTAGGTTTATTTGAACAGTGAGAGACAGAATAACAACAAAAAAATCCAGAAAAACGCATGACAAAAATGTTATTAATTTATTTGCATTTTAATGAGGGAAATAAGTATTTGACCCCTCTGCAAAACATGACTTAGTACTTGGTGGCAAAACCCTTGTTGGCAATCACAGAGGTCAGACGTTTCTTGTAGTTGGCCACCAGGTTTGCACACATCTCAGGAGGGATTTTGTCCCACTCCTCTTTGCAGATCTTCTTCAAGTCATTAAGGTTTCGAGGCTGACGTTTGGCAACTCGAACCTTCAGCTCCCTCCACAGATTTTCTATGGGATTAAGGTCTGGAGACTGGCTAGGCCACTCCAGGACCTTAATGTGCTTCTTCTTGAGCCACTCCTTTGTTGCCTTGGCCGTGTGTTTTGGGTCATTGTCATGCTGGAATACCCATCCACGACCCATGTTCAATGCTCTGGCTGAGGGAAGGAGGTTCTCACCCAAGATTTGACGGTACATGGCCCCGTCCATCGTCCCTTTGTTGCGGTGAAGTTGTCCTGTCCCCTTAGCAGAAAACCACCCCTAAAGCATAATGTTTCCACCTCCATGTTTGACGGTGGGGATGGTGTTCTTGGGGTCATAGGCAGCATTCCTCCTCCTCCAAACACGGCGAGTTGAGTTGATGCCAAAGAGCTCGATTTTGGTCTCATCTGACCACAACACTTTCACCCAGTTCTCCTCTGAATCATTCAGATGTTCATTGCAAACTTCAGACGGGCCTGTATATGTACTCTCTTGAGCAGGGGGACCTTGAGGGGGCTGCAGGATTTCAGTCCTTCGCGGCGTAGTGTGTTACCAATTGTTTTCTTGGTGACTATGGTCCCAGCTGCCTTGAAATCATTGACAAGATTCTCCTGTGTAGTTCTGGGCAGATTCCTCACCATTCTCATGATCATTGCAACTCCACGAGGTGAGATCTTGCATGGAGCCCCAGGCCGAGGGAGATTGACAGTTATTTTTTGTTTCTTCCATTTGCGAATAATCGCACCAACTGTTGTCACCTTCTCACCAAGATGCTTGGCGATGGTCTTGTAGCCCATTCCAGCCTTGTGTAGGTCTACAATCTTGTCCCTGACATCCTTGGAGAGCTCTTTGGTCTTGGCCATGGTGGAGAGTTTGGAATCTGATTGATTGATTGCTTCTGTGGACAGGTGTCTTTTATACAGGTAACAAGCTGAGATTAGGAGCACTCCCTTTAAGAGTGTGCTCCTAATCTCAGCTCGTTACCTGTATAAAAGACACCTGGGAGCCAGAAATCTTTCTGATTGAGAGGGGGTCAAATACTTATTTCCCTCATTAAAATGCAAATCAATTTATAACATTTTTGACATGTGTGTTTCTGGATTTTGTTGTTGTTATCCTGTCTCTCACTGTTCAAATAAACCTACCATTAAAATTATAGACTGATCATTTCTTTGTCAGTGGGCAAACGTACAAAATCAGCAGGGGATCAAATACTTTTTTCCCTCACTGTATTTCCAATGTGTCAAGTAATGATCTTTTTGTTTTCTCATGATTTGGTTGGGTCTAATTGTGTTGCTGTCCTGGGGCTCTGTGGGGTCTGTTTGTGTTTGTGAACAGAGCCCCAGGACCAGCTTGCTTAGGGGTCTCTTCTCCAGGTTCATCTCTCTGTAGGTGATGGTTTTGTTATGGAAGGTTTTGGGAATCGCTTCCTTTTAGGTGGTTGTAGAATTTAACGGCTCTGCATGCATTAATTGATGTTTTACGTTGTACACGGAGTATATTCTTGTGTGTTCCTGAGAATGAAGTTAAGGTGGAGGAGGTTCTGCTCGTGGTCGGCGAATTGATACATTCTGCATCTGCAATGAAAAAAGCTGTGGTTGTGTTCATGAAAAGAGTACATTTGGTGGGTAGGCTGATTGCCAGTGGAATATTTGAAAGGGATGTGTTGGTGCCGATTTCTCCTCTTTCGACTCCTTCGACAAGAGTTGTAGTTGCGAATCTGCCTCTGTTTATTGCGGATGATCAAATCCGGAAAGAGGTGAGTCATTTTGGTAAGCTTGCTAGCGGTTTTCGTGTACTGTCGGCTGGTTTTCAGGCAGATGCCTTTAAGCATGTTTTTTCATTCTGGAGGCAAGTGTTCATGTTTCTGAATAACAATAAGCAACAGTTAAATGTGTATTTTAAAGTGAGGCACCAGTGGGGGAAATCGAGGTCAACGTGCAGGGGGCCATGAGACACAGGCAGCAGAGACTGGGTCTAGTCATGCTACAGATGGTGGTGTAGATGAGGCTGGGTCTAGTCATGCTATAGATGGTGGTGTAGATGAGGCTGGGTCTAGTCATGCTATAGATGGTGGTGTAGATGAGGCTGGAACTAGTCAGGTTATGCTAGTAAATGAGGAGAGTATAGTGGGGAAGGGTAAGCGACTGGGGGGGTGGAGGAGGGTTTCATGCAGAAGAGGAAAAAGGGGGAGATGAAAGGAGGTGGGAGGGGAGAGGCTGGTGTGGTGAAAGGCACCAAGGAACCTTTTACTGGTACACGGTGAGGGAACTGTCAAGGTTCCTGAATGAGACTAAAGGGGAAAATAAGGTTAATCTTAAAGCTTTTTTTTGCGATCTGGAAAAGTTTGTAAGATCAGCACAACACGCTATGAAAAATGAGGGGCATGGTGTCCTCTCACCCAGGAAACGCACAACCGTGCGTAAGGGTCTACCTTCAGACACTATTTAGATGAAAGTTTTCTTTCTGGTACTGGGGCTTTTTGAGCTTTGCTATTGGTTTCTTTCTTTGCTGGCTTTTCTCCCACTTCTTAAGGAGACTCTTTGGGTAGGCTCGCTAAATATTAATGGCGCCAGAGATGCGGGAAAGAGAAATCTGTCGGGTGAATATGTAAAACCCAAAAAAGTACAGCTGTTGTTTCTGCAGGAGACGCATAGTGATGTGGTGAATGAAGTCGATTGGGGGCTCTGGTGGAAAGGGGCAAGTGTGCTGAGCCATGGAACAAATGTTAGTACAGGGGTGGCAGTCCTTTTTTCACCGGGTCTGGCCGTAAGAATTTGCTCCTCAACAGGGATTTTTGTCCTTATAAATGTCTATGCGCCTAACACAGGGAGGGAAAGGGGGCTGAGGGCACCTGAGGAGACGCTGATGGTCGGCGGGGACTGGAACTGTACGATGAATTTTACGAAATACAGAAATGGGGAGGAGCCTCATTCAGGCTCAGTGGGGGTGTTAAGGGACATCATTAATCAGTTTGACCTAGTGAATGTTTGGAGAACTAGACATCCCATCACGAGACAGTATACATGGGTGAAGGTCTTTGGGGCTAGGGTGAGTGCAGCCTGACTCGATTGGTTTGACATGTCCAGGAATCAGAGCAGTAGGCTGTTGGGCGCTACCATTCTCCCGGTAGGTTTTCGGATCACCACATAACCATGGCTCGGCTGTCTATTTCACCAGGGCCTCGGCAGGCATCCTATTGGATGTTTAATGTAAAGCTCTTGCAAGATGCCACCTTTTGCTCAGGTTTGCAGACTTTTGCGTGTTGCATGAGTGCGTCGGGGTGAGCTGTCGTCAGGTGGCTCTGACTCTCCTGCCCAAAAAAGGGGACTTGTGTGAACTTAAGAACTGGAGGCCTGTGGCATTGCTCTCTGCGGACTACAAGATATTTGCCAAGTTCTTCGCTAACAGACTGACGTCCAGACATATTGCGTACCAGGACGCTCAATCACGGACAACTTGTTCTTAATCAGGGACATGTTGGGCTTGTCGAGAGTTTCTAATGTGAACTTTGGACTGGTCTCTTTAGACCAAGAGAAGGCTTTTGATAGAGTGGACCATGAGTATCTGTTTAATGTGATGTCAGTGTTTGGGTTTGGGGAAAGGTTTTTGGCCTGTGTGAAGATGTTGTATGCTGGGGCATCATGTATGGTCAAGGTGGGAGTTTAAATACACCTTAGCCAAATACATTTAAACTCAGTTTTTCACAATTCCTGACATTTAATCCTAGTAAAAATTCCCTGTCAGTTAGGATCACCACTTTATTTTAAGAATGTGAAATGTCAGAATAGTAGTAGAGAGAATTATGGGCAAACAGTTATATTTTTGTTTCATCAGACCAGAGAACATTTCTCCAAAAAGTATGATCTTTGTCCCCATGTGCAGTTGCAAACCGTAGTCTGGCTTTTTGATGGCGGTTTTTGGAGCAGTGGCTTCTTCCTTGCTGAGCGGACTTTCAGGTTATGTCGATATAGGACTCGTTTTACTGTTGATATAGATACTTTTGTACCTGTTTCCTCCAGCATCTTCACAAGGTCCTTTGCTGTTGTTCTGGGATTGATTTGCACTTTTTGCATCAAAGTACATTAATCTCTAGGAGACAGAACGGTGTTTATACTTGCATACTATTGTTTGTACAGATGAACATGGTACCTTCAGGAGTTTGGAAATTACTCCCAAGGATGAACCAGACTTGTGAAGGTCAATTTTTTTTTAGGTCTTGGCTGATTTCTTCTGATTTTCCCATGATGTCACGCTAAGACACACTGAGTTTGAAGGTAGGCCTTGAAATACATCCACAGGTACACCTCCAATTGACTCAAATGATGTCCCACTGGAATTATGATACAGTGAATTATAAGTGAAATAATCTGTCTGTAAACAATTGTTGGAAAAATGTATTGTGTCATGCACAAAGTAGATGTCCTAACCGACTTGCCAAAACTATAGTTTGTTAACAAGAAATTTGTGGAGTGGTTGGAAAACGAGTTTTAATGACTCCAACCTAAGTGTATGTAAACTTCCGACTTCACCTGTAAGGCTCAGTAGGCCAGTCTGGGTGAGGCGGGGCATTAGACAAGGATGCCCTCTATCAGGGACCGTTTTATACACTAGCCATTGAGCCAGGAAACTGCAGGGGTGTACTGGACAGGCATGG
>NW_028165187.1:0-22500 GCF_964263955.1 Coregonus lavaretus | reverse complement strand
GGCTGTAGACAGGGGGCTGTAGACAGGGGGCTGTAGGAGGGGGGCTGTAGACAGGGGGCTGTAGGAGGGGGGCTGTAGGAGGGGGGCTGTAGGAGGGGGCTGTAGGAGGGGGGCTGTAGGAGGGGGCTGTAGACAGGGGGCTGTAGACAGGGGGCTGTAGGAGGGGGCTTTAGACAGGGGGCTGTAGACAGGGGGCTGTAGGAGGGGGGCTGTAGGAGGGGGGCTGTAGACAGGGGGCTGTAGGAGGGGGGCTGTAGGAGGGGGGCTGTAGGAGGGGGCTGTAGGAGGGGGGCTGTAGGAGGGGGCTGTAGACAGGGGGCTGTAGACAGGGGGCTGTAGGAGGGGGGCTGTAGACAGGGGGCTGTAGACAGGGGGCTGTAGACAGGGGGCTGTAGGAGGGGGGCTGTATGAGGGGGCTGTAGGAGGGGGGCTGTAGGAGGGGGGCTGTAGGAGGGGGCTGTAGGAGGGGGGCTGTAGGAGGGGGCTGTAGACAGGGGGCTGTAGACAGGGGGCTGTAGGAGGGGGGCTGTAGACAGGGGGCTGTAGACAGGGGGCTGTAGACAGGGGGCTGTAGACAGGGGGCTGTAGACAGGGGGCTGTAGGAGGGGGGCTGTAGACAGGGGGCTGTAGACAGGGGGCTGTAGGAGGGGGGCTGTAGGAGGGGGGCTGTAGACAGGGGGCTGTAGACAGGGGGCTGTAGGAGGGGGGCTGTAGACAGGGGGCTGTAGGAGGGGGGCTGTAGGAGGGGGCTGTAGGAGGGGGGCTGTAGGAGGGGGGCTGTAGGAGGGGGCTGTAGGAGGGGGGCTGTAGGAGGGGGCTGTAGACAGGGGGCTGTAGACAGGGGGCTGTAGGAGGGGGGCTGTAGGAGGTGGTCTGTAGGAGGGGGCTGTAGGAGGGGGGCTGTAGGAGGGGGCTGTAGACAGGGGGCTGTAGACAGGGGGCTGTAGACGGGGGGCTGTAGGAGGGGGGCTGTAGACAGGGGGCTGTAGACAGGGGGCTGTAGGAGGGGGTCTGTAGGAGGGGGTCTGTAGGAGGGGGCTGTAGGAGGGGGCTGTAGACAGGGGGCTGTAGGAGGGGGGCTGTAGGAGGGGGGCTGTAGACAGGGGGGCTGTAGACAGGGGGCTGTAGGAGGGGGTCTGTAGGAGGGGGGCTGTAGGAGGGGGGCTGTAGACAGGGGGCTGTAGGAGGGGGCTGTAGGAGGGGGCTGTAGGAGGGGGCTGTAGACAGGGGGCTGTAGACAGGGGGCTGTAGGAGGGGGGCTGTAGGAGGGGGCTGTAGGAGGGGGCTGTAGAAGGGGGGCTGTAGGAGGGGGCTGTAGGAGGGGGGCTGTAGACAGGGGGCTGTAGACAGGGGGCTGTAGGAGGGGGCTGTAGGAGGGGGGCTGTAGGAGGGGGGCTGTAGACAGGGGGCTGTAGGAGGGGGATGTAGGAGGGGGGCTGTAGGAGGGGGCTGTAGACAGGGGGCTGTAGGAGGGGGGCTGTAGGAGGGGGGCTGTAGGAGGGGGCTGTAGGAGGGGGCTGTAGACAGGGGGCTGTAGACAGGGGGCTGTAGGAGGGGGCTGTAGACAGGGGGCTGTAGGAGGGGGGCTGTAGGAGGGGGGCTGTAGACAGGGGGGCTGTAGACAGGGGGCTGTAGGAGGGGGTCTGTAGGAGGGGGTCTGTAGGAGGGGGGCTGTAGACAGGGGGCTGTAGGAGGGGGCTGTAGGAGGGGGGCTGTAGGAGGGGGGCTGTAGGAGGGGGCTGTAGACAGGGGGCTGTAGGAGGGGGGCTGTAGGAGGGGGGCTGTAGGAGGGGGGCTGTAGGAGGGGGGCTGTAGACAGGGGGCTGTAGACAGGGGGCTGTAGACAGGGGGCTGTAGGAGGGGGGCTGTAGGAGGGGGGCTGTAGGAGGGGGGCTGTAGACAGGGGGCTGTAGACAGGGGGGCTGTAGGAGGGGGGCTGTAGGAGGGGGGCTGTAGGAGGGGGGCTGTAGGAGGGGGGCTGTAGGAGGGGTGTGGCGTCCCCACAGCTCAACCATGGCAGAGCTAGAAGAGAGATGTCTGCTAGGGCCATTGAAGACCCAGAACCTCACTGTGGCACTGATCTCCAGTTGACAGTTGGTCGCTTCTCCCATCACTCTGGGGGAGTTGGAATTGTTGAAACACAGTGTCTTCAAGTTGCTTAAAGGAAAGAACTACATGTGTTTGTTTTGTATTTTGTTTGGAAATGTATAGTGTGTTTTGTTAGTCAGTGAGAGAGGAAGGAGAAGATAATCTTTCACCATCAATCAATATATCTTATACGATATATATATATATATATATATACTGTATATATTTATAGTCAATATGTCTTCCTCTGCTACAAGGCTGATGTGTGAGTGTGTGAGGGTTTACGGTAATGCATTTATACGTGTGTGTGTGTGTGTGTGTGTGTGTGTGTGTGTGTGTGTGTGTGTGTGTGTGTGTGTGTGAAGGCTGTGGGATTGGGGTAGGGGTTGCATATGGAACACATTTGGACTTCTCCTAATGGGAGAAATAAGGACAATAAACATCAGGTCTTTGAAACAGAGTTCCAAATCAACTAGCATGTGAGATGGGATGCCATCCTGTACCTCAACACCAGTGTCCAATCAATTAGGACGGCATCCATTACCCAGAATGCTGTGCACCCCACCTGGCCATAGGAACGCTACCCTGTAATTAACCCAGACTGGCTATAGTTTCCATGGTGCAAGAAGCGGAGGAACGAGACGAACTGAAAGAAAAACATAAAAATGAGAAATTAGGAGAATACAAACCAGATGGAGAAGAAGTGTTATGAGAAATGTGAATAATGAAAAGGTGAAGAAGTGTTATGATAAATGAGGCGAATGTTAATTAAGACCAGGTGCAGAAGAAGTGTTAGGAGAAATGAGGAGAATGTGAATACAGACCAGGTGGTGAAGAAGTGTTAGGAGAAATGAGGAGAATGTGAATGAAGACCAGTTGGACAAGAAGTGTTAGGATAAATTAGCAGAATGTGAATAAAGACCAGGTGGACAAGAAGTGTTAGGAGAAATTAGGAGAATGTGAATACAGACCAGGTGGAGAAGTGTTAGGAGAAATGAGGAGAATGTGAATGAAGACCAGATGGAGAAGAAGTGTTAGGAGAAATTAGGAGAAAGTGAATAAAGACCAGGTGGAGAAGAAGTGTTCGGAGATATGAGGAGAATGTGAATAAAGACCAGGTGGACAATATGTTTTAGGATAAATTATTAGAATGTGAATACAGACCAGGTGGAGAAGAAGTTTTAGGATAAATGAGGAGAATGTGAATACAGACCAGGTGGACAACAACTGTTAGGAGAAATGAGGACATTGTGAATAAAGACCAGGTAGAGAAGAAGTGTTAGGAGAAATGAGGAGAATGTGAATAATGACCAGGTGAAGAAGTGTTAGGATAAATGAGGAGAATGTCAATTAAGACCAGGTGCAGAAGAAGTGTTAGGAGAAATTAGGAGAATGTGAATAAAGACCAGGTCGAGAAGAAGTGTTGGGATAAATTAGGAGAATGTGAATACAGACCAGGTGGACAACAACTGTTAGGAGAAATGAGGAGAATGTGAATAAAGACCAGGTCGAGAAGAAGTGTTAGGAGAAATTAGGAGAATGTGAATACAGACCAGGTGGAGAAGTGTTAGGAGAAATGAGGAGAATGTGAATGAAGACCAGATGGAGAAGAAGTGTTAGGAGAAATTAGGAGAAAGTGAATAAAGACCAGGTGGAGAAGAAGTGTTCGGAGATATGAGGAGAATGTGAATAAAGACCAGGTGGACAATATGTTTTAGGATAAATTATTAGAATGTGAATACAGACCAGGTGGAGAAGAAGTTTTAGGATAAATGAGGAGAATGTGAATACAGACCAGGTGGAGAAGTGTTAGGAGAAATAAGGAGAATGTGAATGAAGACCAGATGGAGAAGAAGTGTTAGGAGAAATTAGGAGAAAGTGAATAAAGACCAGGTGGGGAAGAAGTGTTAGGATAAATTAGGAGAATGTGAATACAGACCAGGTGGAGAAGTGTTAGGAGAAATGAGGAGAATGTGAATGAAGACCAGATGGAGAAGAAGTGTTAGGAGAAATTAGGAGAAAGTGAATAAAGACCAGGTGGAGAAGAAGTGTTCGGAGATATGAGGAGAATGTGAATAAAGACCAGGTGGACAATATGTTTTAGGATAAATTATTAGAATGTGAATACAGACCAGGTGGAGAAAAAGTGTTAGGAGAAATTAGGAGAAAGTGAATACAGACCAGGTGGACAACAACTGTTAGGAGAAATTAGGACATTGTGAATAAAGACCAGGTAGAGAAGAAGTGTTAGGAGAAATGAGGAGAATGTGAATAATGACCAGGTGAAGAAGTGTTAGGATAAATGAGGAGAATGTCAATTAAGACCAGGTGCAGAAGAAGTGTTAGGAGAAATTAGGAGAATGTGAATAAAGACCAGGTCGAGAAGAAGTGTTGGGATAAATTAGGAGAATGTGAATACAGACCAGGTGGACAACAACTGTTAGGAGAAATGAGGAGAATGTGAATACAGACCAGGTGAAGAAGTGTTAGGATAAATGAAAAAAATGGGAATAAAGACCAGATGGAGAAGAAATGTTAGGATGAATTAGGAGAATGTGAATAAAGACCAGATGGAGAAAAAGTGTTAGGATGAATTAGGAGAATGTCAATAAAGACCAGAAGAAGAAGTGTTAGGAGAAATTAGGAGAATGTGAATAAAGACCAGATCGAGAAGAAGTCTTAGGAGAAATGAGGAGAATGTGAATACAGACCAGGTGAGGAAGAAGTGTTAGGATAAATGAGGAGAATATGAATACAGACCAGGTGGAGAAGAAATGTTAGGATAAATGAGGAGAATGTGAATAAAGACCAGGTGAAGAAGTGTTATGGGAAATGAGGAGAATGTGAATACAGACCAGGTGGAGAAGAAGTGTTAGGAGAAATTAGGAAAATGTGAATGAAGACCAGTTGGACAAGAAGTGTTAGGATAAATTAGCAGAATGTGAATAAAGACCAGGTGGACAAGAAGTGTTAGGAGAAATTAGGAGAATGTGAATACAGACCAGGTGGAGAAGAAGTGTTAGGAGAAATTAGGAGAATGTGAATACAGACCAGGTGGAGAAGAAGTGTTAGGAGAAATGAGGAGAATGTGAATACAGACCAGGTGGAGAAGAAGTGTTAGGAGAAATTAGGAGAATGTGAATAATGACCAGGTGGAGAAGAAGTGTTAGGAGAAATTAGGAGAATGTGAATAATGACCAGGTGGAGAAGTGTTAGGAGAAATCAGCAGAATGTGAATAAAGACCAGGTGGACAAGAAGTGTTAGGGGAAATTAGGAGAATGTGGATACAGACCAGGTGGACAAGAAGTGTTAGGGGAAATGAGGAGAATGTGAATACAGACCAGATGGAGAATTTTTTTGGAGAAATGAGGAGAATGTGAATGAAGACCAGGTGAATAAGTTTTAGGAGAAATGACGAGAATGTGAATGAAGACCAGATGGAGAAGAAGTGTTAGGATAAATTAGGAGAATGTGAATACAGACCAGGTGGAGAAGTGTTAGGAGAAATGAGGAGAATGTGAATGAAGACCAGGTGAATAAGTTTTAGGAGAAATGACGAGAATGTGAATGAAGACCAGATGGAGAAGAAGTGTTAGGATAAATTAGGAGAATGTGAATACAGACCAGGTGGGGAAGAAGTGTTAGGATAAATTAGGAGAATGTGAATACAGACCAGGTGGAGAAGTGTTAGGAGAAATGAGGAGAATGTGAATGAAGACCAGATGGAGAAGAAGTGTTAGGAGAAATTAGGAGAAAGTGAATAAAGACCAGGTGGAGAAGAAGTGTTCGGAGATATGAGGAGAATGTGAATAAAGACCAGGTGGACAATATGTTTTAGGATAAATTATTAGAATGTGAATACAGACCAGGTGGAGAAGAAGTTTTAGGATAAATGAGGAGAATGTGAATACAGACCAGGTGGAGAAAAAGTGTTAGGAGAAATTAGGAGAATGTGAATAAAGACCAGGTCGAGAAGAAGTGTTGGGATAAATTAGGAGAATGTGAATACAGACCAGGTGGACAACAACTGTTAGGAGAAATGAGGACATTGTGAATAAAGACCAGGTAGAGAAGAAGTGTTAGGAGAAATGAGGAGAATGTGAATAATGACCAGGTGAAGAAGTGTTAGGATAAATGAGGAGAATGTCAATTAACACCAGGTGCAGAAGAAGTGTTAGGAGAAATTAGGAGAATGTGAATAAAGACCAGGTCGAGAAGAAGTGTTGGGATAAATTAGGAGAATGTGAATACAGACCAGGTGGACAACAACTGTTAGGAGAAATGAGGAGAATGTGAATACAGACCAGGTGAAGAAGTGTTAGGATAAATGAAAAAAATGGGAATAAAGACCAGATGGAGAAGAAATGTTAGGATGAATTAGGAGAATGTGAATAAAGACCAGATGGAGAAAAAGTGTTAGGATGAATTAGGAGAATGTCAATAAAGACCAGAAGAAGAAGTGTTAGGAGAATGTGAATAAAGACCAGATCGAGAAGAAGTCTTAGGAGAAATGAGGAGAATGTGAATACAGACCAGGTGAGGAAGAAGTGTTAGGATAAATGAGGAGAATATGAATACAGACCAGGTGGAGAAGAAATGTTAGGATAAATGAGGAGAATGTGAATAATGACCAGGTGAAAAGTGTTAGGATAAATGAGGAGAATGTGAATAAAGACCAGGTGAAGAAGTGTTATGGGAAATGAGGAGAATGTGAATACAGACCAGGTGGAGAAGAAGTGTTAGGAGAAATTAGGAAAATGTGAATGAAGACCAGTTGGACAAGAAGTGTTAGGATAAATTAGCAGAATGTGAATAAAGACCAGGTGGACAAGAAGTGTTAGGAGAAATTAGGAGAATGTGAATACAGACCAGGTGGAGAAGAAGTGTTAGGAGAAATTAGGAGAATGTGAATACAGACCAGGTGGAGAAGAAGTGTTAGGAGAAATGAGGAGAATGTGAATACAGACCAGGTGGAGAAGAAGTGTTAGGAGAAATTAGGAGAATGTGAATACAGACCAGGTGGAAAAGAAGTGTTAGGAGAAATTAGGAGAATGTGAATACAGACCAGGTGGAGAAGAAGTGTTAGGAGAAATTAGGAGAATGTGAATACAGACCAGGTGGAGAAGAAGTGTTAGGAGAAATGAGGAGAATGTGAATACAGACCAGGTGGAGAAGAAGTGTTAGGATAAATTAGGAGAATGTGAATAATGACCAGGTGGAGAAGTGTTAGGAGAAATCAGCAGAATGTGAATAAAGACCAGGTGGACAAGAAGTGTTAGGGGAAATTAGGAGAATGTGGATACAGACCAGGTGGACAAGAAGTGTTAGGGGAAATGAGGAGAATGTGAATACAGACCAGATGGAGAATTTTTTGGAGAAATGAGGAGAATGTGAATGAAGACCAGGTGAATAAGTTTTAGGAGAAATGACGAGAATGTGAATTAAGACCAGATGGATAAGAAGTGTTTGGAGAAATTATGACAATGTCAATAAAGACCAGGTGGACAAGAAGTGTTGGTATAAATGAGTAGAATGTGAATGTAGACCAGGTGGGGAAGTGTTAGGAGAAATCAGCAGAATGTGAATAAAGACCAGGTGGACAAGAAGTGTTAGGATAAATTAGCAGAATGTGAATAAAGACCAGGTGGACAACAAGTGTTAGGAGAAATTAGGAGAATGTGAATACAGACCAGGTGGGGAAGAAGTGTTAGGAGAAATTAGGAGAATTTGAATAAAGACCAGATGGAGAAGATTTAGGAGAAATGAGGAGAATGTGAATGAAGACCAGGTGAAGAAGTTTTAGGAGAAATGAGGAGAATGTGAATGAAGACCAGGTGAATAAGTTTTAGAAGAAATTAGGAGAATGTGAATGAAGACCAGGTGGACAAGAAGTGTTAGGATAAATTAGCAGAATGTGAATAAAGACCAGGTGGACAACAAGTGTTAGGAAAATTGAGGAGAATGTGAATACAGACCAGGTGGAGAAGAAGTGTTGGGATAAATTAGGAGAATGTGAATACAGACCAGGTGGACAAGAACTGTTAGGAGAAATGAGGACATTGTGAATAAAGACCAGGTAGAGAAGAAGTGTTAGGAGAAATGAGGAGAATGGGAATAAGAGCAGATGGAGAAGAAGTGTTAGGATGAATTAGGAGAATGTGAATACAGACCAGATGGAGAAGAAATGTTAGGAGAAATGAGGAGAATGTGACTACAGACCAGGTTGACAATAAGTGTTAGGAGAAATGAGGAGAATGTGAATAAAGACCAGGTGAAGAAAAAGTGTTAGGAGAAATTAGGAGAATATGAATAAAGACCAGGTCGAGAAGAAGTGTTGGGATAAATTAGGAGAATGTGAATACAGACCAGGTGGACAAGAAGTGTTAGGAGAAATGAGGACATTGTGAATAAAGACCAGGTGAAGAAGTGTTAGGAGAAATGAGAAAAATGGGAATAAGAGCAGATGGAGAAGAAGTGTTAGGAAAATTAGCAGAATGTGAATAAAGACCAGGTGGACAAGAAGTGTTAGGAGAAATGAGGAGAATTCTCCTAATTTCTCCTAACACTATCTGTAAAGCTTTAATAATGAAACACATTCACTGCCGCTTCGGCGTTCCACATTATTCAGTTCCTCCGGTAACACTTTACTTGACACCCAGCGTCATAACAAGTTATGACATGGTCATAACCATGTCATAACATGTAATAACAGCTGACTTAAGTTGTCATAACCTTTTATAATATGTTCATAACACTTTCATGATGCATATATTTAGACCTGTTGTGACATATATTGTGTTATTTTATGTTATTTTATTTTATTTTTATTAATTAATTATTTATTTTATTTTATTTTTAATTGCTGGTTATGACACCTACGTAAGAATTTAAAAACACACAAAACATAACACGGTAGTTATTTTATAATTGGGTCAAACCCCACAAAAGCTACCACACAAGGCAGAACAAAAACATTACACCATAGCCTACTTGTCCACAGTATGTTTATGTCATAAATTGTTTTGGGGAATTGACCATATGAAATGATCATTGATAATTGCGCACACATTGATGTCAGACATGCACCTACCCCAATGCTCTGTTGCTGATGACTGGGATGAATGCAGGAGCAGATTTCAGGAGCAGGACAAGACACCCTGTATTTGACTGATGACTGATATAAGGGCATGTAGGTGTTAGGCCTATCTGGATTATATGATTATGATGGTCATAATGCTTCTTGACAGTGTCATAAGGTGTATTTTCTTAGTCCAAGTAAAGTGACACAGGATGGTCATAATGCTTCATGACAGTTTCATCAACTTTATTTTCTACAAGATATTTATACTGAACAAAAATATAAACACAACATGTAAAGTGTTGACCCCATGTTTCATGAGCTGAAATAAAAGATCCCAGATTTTCTTTTTTTATACACACAAAAAGCTTATTTCTCTCAAATGTGGTTTACATCTCTGTTAGTGAACATTTATCCTTTGCCAAGATAATCCATCCACCTGACAGGTGTGGCATATCAAGAAGCAGATTAAACAGCATGATCATTACACAGGTGCACCTTGTGCTGGGGACAATACTGTGAAATGCCACTTTAAAATGTGCAGTTTTGTCACACAACACAATGTGTCAAGTTTTGAGGAAGCGTGCAATTGGCATGCTGACTGCAGGAATGTCCTCCAGAGCTTTTGCCAGATAATTGAATGTGCATTTCTCTACCATAAGCCGCCTCCAATGTCGTTTCAGAGAATTTGGCAGTACGTCCAACCGGCATCACAACCGCAGACCATGTGTAACCATGCCAGCCAAGGACCTCCAAATTCGGCTTCTTCATCTGCGGGATCGTCTGAGACCAGCCACCCGGATAGCTGATGTAACTGTTGGTTTACACAACCGAAGAAGTTCTGCACACACTGTCAGAAACCTTCTCAGGGAAGCTCATCTGCGTGCTCGTCGTCCTCACCATGGTCTTGGCCTGACTGCAGTTCAGCGTCGTAACTGACTGGCCGCTGGCACGCTGGAGAAGTGTGCTCTTCACGGATGAATCCCAGTTTCAACTGTACCGGGCAGATAGCAGACAGCATAGCGTGTATGGCGTCGTGTGGGCGAGCGGTTTGCTGATGTCAACGTTGTGAACAGAGTGCCCCATGGTGGCGGTGGGGTTATGGTATGGGCGGGCATAAGCTACGGACAATGAACACAATTGCATTTTATCTATGGCAATTTGAATGCGAGATACCTTGATGAGATCCTGAGGTCCATTGTCGTGCCATTCATCCGCCGCCATCACCTCATGTTTCAGTATGATAATGCACAGCACCATGTCGCAAGGATCTGTACACAATTCCTGGAAGCTGAAAATGTCCCAGTTCTTCCATGCCCTGCATACTCACCAGACATATCACCCATTGAGCATGTTTGGGATGCTCTGGATTGACGTGTACGACAGCGTATTACAGTTCCTGCCAATATCCAGCAACTTCGCACCGCCATTGAAGAGGAGTGGGACAACATTCCACAGGCCACAATCAACAGTGATCAACTATATGTGAAGGAGATGTGTCGCGCTGCATGAGGCAAATGGTCACACCAGATACTGACAGGTTTTCTGATCCATGCCCCTACCTATTTTCAAAGGTATATGAGACCAACAGATGCATGTCTGTATACCCAGTAATGTGATATCCATAGATTAGGGCCTAATGACTTCATTTCAAATGACTGCTTTCCTTATATGAACTGTAACTTGAAATTGTTACATGTTGCATTTATATTTTTGCTCAGTGTAAAATATGAGGGGAAAAAAACACGACTGTAAAGAATTCATTAAAAGAACAACAAAGGATTAAGGAAACAAACTTTCAAACAAAAGGAAACTTGTTGGAAGGGAAAAAACGAATTGAATAAAATGTAGATTTTGACACTGTTATGTAGATGTCAAAACCAGCCATAAAATAACACAATATATGTCACAACAGGTGTAACTATATGGGTCATAACAGTGTTATGACCATATTATTATAGGTTATGAGAAGTTATGTTAGCTGCTATGACAAATTATGATATGGTTATGACTGTTTCATAACGTGTTATGACACTGGGTGTCAAGTAAAGTCCCTCCCATTCCCCTTATTACATATACATCATGGGTGAGAGGGGTTAGGAGGGGTGGGGAAAGGAAAGGAGGGGTGAGGAAAGGAGGGGTGGGGAAAGGAAAGGAGGGGTGAGGAAAGGAGGGGTGGGGAAAGGAAAGGAGGGGTGAGGAAAGGAGGGGTGGGGGTGAGGAGGGGTGAGGTAGGGAGGGGTGAGGAGGGGTGGGGTGAGGAGTGGAAAAGAGGTCTGGGGTGAGGAGGGGTGAGGAGGGGTGGGCTGAGGTCATGATAGTGTTATGGCTAAACTGCTGTAAAACAAAGATGGGTGGCAGTGGCAAGATGGCATCATGGTGCAGTGAAGAGATCTAGTGACCGTCTGAGAGACACTGAGAGAGACATATTAAAAGTCCTTCGTTGATGTGATCCAATGTGTCAGCTTTAATTTGTGCAGCTTTGGGCTCTTAAAGCTGCGATGATATGGTCTTATTTTCTCTGGATGGAGTCCAAACCTGTCTTCTCCTTGGAAGAGTTACTGAGCTGTGGGACTCTGTCCAGGCACCCCAGAGAAAACAATCTATACCGCAGTGCTCTGGAAAAGATCACTTTGGATTGGTTGACCAGGTGGTTGCTCAGTTTGGATTGGTTGGTTTGGCAGGATTCTCTGGCAACGCTTTATCAAGGCAGGGTTTTATGGTCGGAGGATGAATATCTGCATGAGGGTGTCAGAATTCTGTTGGCTTGCTTATGCAGTAGTAAAATGTCTAGTTCTTTCAACACGTTCTAGTTACAAAATGGATGCCGTGAGATATCAATGTGAAATGATTTCACTGTGTACTATCTCTATTACGATACCACAGTAATCACTGCTGGTTTTTATGGGCTAGTATCTCTACACTCCGAGCCTCAAGCCATTTTTACCATGATGCTACTGTTTACATTTAAGTCATTTGGCAGACGCTCTTATCCAGAGCGACTTACAGGAGCAATTAGGGTTAAGTGCCTTGCTCAAGGGCACATCGACAGATTTTTCACCTAGTCGGCTCGGGGATTAGAAACGGCGACCTTTCGGTTACTGGCACAACGCTCTTAACCACTAAGCTACCTGCCGCCCCGTGTGCATGATGTTTGGCAGCTCTCCCCATTTGACTCTCTGGATCTGCTGTATGAGGACACAGGTGATAACAAAGACATCTCTCTCTCTTTATGAACCCAAGGTCCATTAAACATCCATAGTGTTGTACATAATGATCCATGCTGTCCCCATGGAGACTGGGCGGCTGACAAACTCTCTGACGCCTCACTTCTGCCGTCCCATGTTTAATTCTATTACAGCTGTACTAAACAACGCAAGTAGATATAAATGCAAAATTTAAACAAACACATTTAAATAAACGAAACAGTGTTTCACTGAATTACATCTGTAATGTCACCAAACAGTGCTGGTTGGTGCAGTGTACACGCCTCTACAAATGAAATAAATCTAACAAACCCATTTTAATTATCCAAACAAACTGATGGAGAAAAGTTACACTTTTAGGGTGACCATTTGTCTCTGTGTCTCAGTTCACTCAGCGACATGTTGCGAGGGGGGTGTAATCGTCGGTCTACAGATGTTTCAGAGATGTTTTTCTGTCAGTCGCAGATTATCCCCTGTAGCAAAATCTCATTAAAGATCGATTTACAAATTTGGTTGATGTTGCCATCAACCAAAATTAAAGGCATTAATTTTTCACGAGAAGTTCACCAAAGTCCTCACAATAAATGATGTAACACTTTGGAGGAATGATTTCCCAAAGTATTATTTGTGTGTGTGTGGGGGGGGGGGGGGGGGGGGGCTTTTATTTATTGCATAAATAAGTGACTGTACAGAGATGTTGCGGAGTGGCTGTACAGAGATGTGCGTATTAAGGAATATATGCTGGGAGAGATGAGGGAAGAGGGGAATCTGACACCCCAGTGGAGAGATGAGGGAAGAGGGGAATCTGACACCTTGGTGTTGAGATGAGGGAAGAGGGGAATCTGACACCCCAGTGGAGAGATGAGGGAAGAGGGGAATCTGACACCTTGGTGTTGAGATGAGGGAAGAGGGGAATCTGACACCCCAGTGGAGAGATGAGGGAAGAGGGGAATCTGACACCCCAGTGGAGAGATGAGGGAGGAGGGGAATCTGACACCTTGGTGTTGAGATGAGGGAAGAGGGGAATCTGACACCCCAGTGGAGAGATGAGGGGAATCTGACACCCCAGTGGAGAGATGAGGGAAGAGGGGAATCTGACACCCCAGTGGAGAGATGAGGGAAGAGGGGAATCTGACACCTTGGTGTTGAGATGAGGGAAGAGGGGAATCTGACACCCCAGTTGAGGGAAGAGGGGAATCTGACACCCCAGTTGAGGGAAGAGGGGAATCTGACACCCCAGTGGAGAGATGAGGGAAGAGGGGAATCTGACACCTTGGTGTTGAGATGAGGGAAGAGGGGAATCTGACACCCCAGTGGAGAGATGAGGGAAGAGGGGAATCTGACACCCCAGTGGAGAGATGAGGGAAGAGGGGAATCTGACACCCCAGTTGAGGGAAGAGGGGAATCTGACACCCCAGTGGAGAGATGAGGGAAGAGGGGAATCTGACACCCCAGTGGAGAGATGAGGGAAGAGGGGAATCTGACACCCCAGTGGAGAGATGAGGGAAGAGGGGAATCTGACACCTTGGTGTTGAGATGAGGGAAGAGGGGAATCTGACACCCCAGTTGAGGGAAGAGGGGAATCTGACACCCCAGTGGAGAGATGAGGGAAGTGGGGAATCTGACACCCCAGTGGAGAGATGAGGGAGGAGGGGAATCTGACACCTTGGTGTTGAGATGAGGGAAGGGGGGAATCTGACACCCCAGTTGAGGGAAGAGGGGAATCTGACACCCCAGTGGAGAGATGAGGGAGGAGGGGAATCTGACACCTTGGTGTTGAGATGAGGGAAGAGGGGAATCTGACACCCCAGTTGAGGGAAGAGGGGAATCTGACACCCCAGTTGAGGGAAGAGGGGAATCTGACACCCCAGTGGAGAGATGAGGGAAGAGGGGAATCTGACACCCCAGTGGAGAGATGAGGGAGGAGGGGAATCTGACACCTTGGTGTTGAGATGAGGGAAGAGGGGAATCTGACACCCCAGTGGAGAGATGAGGGAGGAGCGGAATCTGACACCTTGGTGTTGAGATGAGGGAAGAGGGGAATCTGTCACCCCAGTGGAGAGATGAGGGAGGAGCGGAATCTGACACCTTGGTGTTGAGATGAGGGAAGAGGGTAATCTGACACCCCAGTTGAGGGAAGAGGGGAATCTGACACCCCAGTGGAGAGATGAGGGAAGAGGGGAATCTGACACCCCAGTGGAGAGATGAGGGAAGAGGGGAATCTGACACCCCAGCTTCCATAATGAGAGAGATGAGAGAATAGGGGAATTTGATACTCCGAAGGAGGTTATGAAACACACACACACACTCACATGTGTGCACGACAAGCGCGCACTCAAACACACACACACACACACGCACACACACACACACACACATACACACACACCGGAGGTGCAAGGGCCCCCGTGATAATCATTCTGTAGTCAAGAAACATAACATGGAGGAGTTGTGGCTGAGTGCCCTTCCCCACTGTACTATAGACTTCATAGTGTGCAGGGGTACGAGTGCAGCTTCATTACACTGGGTCTTGATGCCATACAACACCTTCAGTAATTGGTTGCTTGACCTGTGTATTACGAATAAAGGGTGCTCTCAACAGCCATGCGCTGAAGTCATTCTTTATTATGGAACTCCTAGAATGACCTAGAAAATGTCCATCAAATCAAATACAAATCAAATCTTGTTGTCTTGAATTTTGAAAAATAAGTTATAGCATTTCACCAGCTGTGACGATATTATAAAGACTCACATTTTATCCCTAGCTCTAAGGTCATTTAAGTGAGTAGCAAGTGGTTACTCACTTTACTAGTAAACAAGTTACTTACCTCTCAAATCAAGCCCTACACTGTAGACCGAGTCGGTGACATAGGGTGCACATAGGACCATGACACTTCCAAAGCATCAGTTACATACTTGACCCTAACATCTCTACCATACATAACCTGCCCTAAGTTAACATAACCTAACCTAAAACAACTGAGCTTCAGTCAGGGCAGCGCAATACTTTGATCCATGTACGACCAAAGTAGAGATTCAGTTAATTACTTAGCTCTTCTGTGAAACTTCTCATTGAATTGTACTGGGCCTAAAGAATGTTCCCAGAATGTTTTGAATGTTTTCCCAGAATGTTTTGAAAAGTCTGCAAAGTGTTCTCAGAACGTGATTGTGCCCATTATTCAACTCAAGACCTCATAACTATGGTATGACATTCCAAATATATTTTTGAAGGGAGAAATTGGTTCTTGGGCGGCCCAGAGTCAAAGACAAAAAGGTGACTCAGGGCACACTACAGTTTACAGTCAGTCACAAACAAAATAAGAATGTCCTCATGTTTTGTGCAATACAAGGATAATATTTCTGAAATTATGCATGAGCTAGAATAGTGTATTATTGAAATATATATATACATATACATTTATATATAACATACATATATATATATATATATATATATATATATGTTTAAAAATAATATTGTACCTTGTCTATTGAAAATATATTTTCTCATAAGTATAACTAGAATAATGTTGCTTTGAAATTATTATACAAATGTTTAGCAAATGATATTACCTACTTTGTTTTTTCTAAAATACGCTGTCACATTTAAACTTTGGTGTAAATCCACAAAGACACACCCTATGAGTTTCTTCAAAAACGCAGCGAGACAGACAGAAAGACAGTGCGACAGAAAGCACCTCGTATCGTTATAATTCAGTGTGTGTATGTTTGGTTAGTCTATAGAGAGGCGCAGGAAGGGTATCCGCCCGTGGGACCGACCAACCCCCTCTGCCGGGATAAACTTTCCAAAACAGCTCCAATAATGAGCTAGAGAGACAGACACAAGAACCGTGCGTCACGTTTTGAAGGGGCTCAATCATTATATTTTATGATAAATATATTTACAAATGCACGTCCAATTTTAAGTAGGCTACCAAGTCTTCTCTCATTAAACAGCTGACAGATTTGGTGATGAGGAATATTCCTACGCAGTCTCAAACTGTTACCTCGCATTTGTTGTCATCATTTGCAAGTAGACTATTTCTGCTAAAGTTACCCTGTTTTTAGTGACCTGACTCAGAATTCAGGGAACTCTTCCTTTGCCGCTTGGTTGACATTGAGTTAAATCAGTTGTATGTTGAGACTGTGATCCTCTGTATATAGTTGGCACCTCTGTCACTGACACTGATCAATGTCCACACCTTATTCCATTACTTCAATATTTTGACTGCCTGTCAAGCCCTGAAAATGAGATAAAATAATTACACATTTAGAAACGGTTTTCAATTTGTTTTGTTTATGACAACAATAATAATATTCACAATAAAACAATAATATAATTATTTAATGATTTATTGCAATAGTTAATATAATAAACTTAATAATAACCGTTCATTATTACTATAATTTAGGCTACATTTAATTTGACAAGTGGAAGGAGGAAAAAATACCGATAATAAAAGATTACTGAATGAAATACAAACAACGAAATTGAAAGGTCAAACATTAGATAGTAGATACTAATTCATATCTAAACAGACACATGACTTGTGAGTTTCCTTTTTTAGTAAAACATTTTTTTTTTTTTATGTGCATTAAAAGTAATAATATTAAACGGTCACTAAAAAAGTATTAATGGTTGGCTGTGGATCATTCCCGTGCCCTGGCTCATGTCCTCTCCACCGTAGAGCTCAGCGCTTCATGGAGTCTCCAGGGGAAGAAGCAGAGACATGATTTATAGACGCTGCGAGCTGCAGCAGACCACGTGAGGGACTTAAAAGTACAGGCATAATATTGTTATACAGAGCCGTGATTTATGCTAGTTTTTTTCTATGATTCGTAAATAGTGCAATAAGCATAGACTCTTGGTCTGAATAAATGCTCTCTAGCACGTAGACACATTAATGAATACGTTGCCTCAGATATTAGCAGAGAGCTCAACTTTTCAGAGATGCTCTCTCGTCTGTTCAAAGCTGTCTTTGTCAAATAATGGAAATAGTGAAGATATAAAGCTTTAGATAATTTAAAACAAAACTAGTGTCACTGAATCCATGCCAATTTAAACATCAATAATCAACAATATGATGATAAACAAACAAATCACCATGATGTTGAATAATAATAAAGAGCTCAGTTGCTCAGCCATATCATACACCTAATATTATAATATTGTTTCTAAGGCTACCACATAATATTATAATATTGTTTCTAAGGCTACCACATAATATTATAATATTGTTTCTAAGGCTACCACATAATATTATAATATTGTTTCTAAGGCTACCACATAATATTAGAATATTGTTATTAAGGTTACCACATAATATTAGAATATTGTTTCTAAGGCTACCACCTAATATTAAAATATTGTTTCTGTAGGCTTTCACCTAATATTGGAATATTGTTTCTAAGGCTACCACCTAATATTAAAATATTGTTTCTGTAGGTTACCACCTAATGTTAGAATATGTTTTCTATAGGTTACCACCTAATATTAGAATATTGTTTCTATGAGTTACCAAATAATATTAGAATATGGTTTCTATAGGTTACCACCTAATATTAGAATATTGTTTCTATGAGTTACCGCCTAATATTAGAATACTGTTTCTATAGGTTACCACCTAATATTAGAATACTGTTTCTATAAGTTCTCAAATAATATTAGAATGTTGTTTTTTATGGGTTACCACCTAATATTAGAATATTGTTTCTGTAGGTTCTCAACTAATATTAGAATATGGTTTCTATGGGTTACCAACTAATATTAGAATATGGTTTCTATGGGTTACCAACTCATATTAGAATATTGTTTCTATAGTCTACGTACGGGATAATCAATGATGGGCTATGTGTTCTATGGAAAGTAATGAATGATGTGGAAGGTGTGTTCCACGACATGCCAGCGGAGTTGAACTATTTACATTATTGCATTATTTTCCAGAGAACGCATAAAGCCCCATTTATACAACGGCTATAATTGAACACATTTGCTGCTAGAAATGAGTTAATTTGCAGGTAGAAATTAGTTAAACATCCACTGAAGTAGCTAGCAAGTTTCCTAGATAGCTAGCTACAGTAGTTGCCTTGGTAACCAGACAAACAGACTTGCTAGTTTAGCTAACCAAGCCGTCAGTCCTAGCTTGCTATTATGAGCTTCAAATTCAACAATGCCAATAATATTTTCAATTCAACTTTTGCTTTCAAAAGCAGCTCAATAGAACATGTAAGAATGAACTGCAGCCATTGAATTATACCGTGCTGATATACTGTGCATGCTCTCGAATGCCCTTCAAGCCAATCAGAAACAAGTATTCAACAATGCCATGGTATAATTAAGCAATAAGGCATGAGGGGGTGTGGTATATTGCCAATATACCACTGCTAAGGGCTGTTCTAAAGCACGACACAACACGGAGTGCCTGGATACAGCCCTTAGCCGTGGTATATTGGCTACATCCCAGAGGTGCCTTATTGCTATTATAAACTGGTTACCAACTTAATTAGAGCAGTAAAAAAGAAATGGTTTGCCATACGCATGGTATACGGTCTGATATACCACGGTTGTCAGCCAATCAGCATTCAGGGCTCAAACCACCCAGTTTATAACACCTGTTATAAACTGGGTAGTTCGAGCCCTGCATGCTGATTGGCTGAAAGCCGTGGTGGGTACGACAAAACATTTATTTTTACTGTTCTAATTACTTTTGTAACCAGTTTATAATATCATAAGGCACCTCAGGGCTTTGTGGTATATGGCCAATATACCACGGCTAAGGGCTGTATCCATAAGAACAGCCCTTAGCCATTGTATATTGGCCATATACCACACCCCCTTGTGCCTTATTGCTTAATTATACCATGGCATTGTTGAATACTTGTTTCTGATTGGCTTGAAGGGCATTCTAGAGCGTGCATTATTTTCCCTATAATGCACAATATATTTGCATGGTAGAATTCAATGGCTATAGTTCATTCTTACATTTCTATGTTTGAGCTGCTTTTGAAGGCAAAAGTCGAACTGAAAATATTATTGGCATTGTTGAATTTGATTTTCATAATGGCAAGCTAGGACTGACGGTTTGGTTAGATAAACTAGCAAGTCTGTTTGTTTGGTTACCACGGCAACTACTGTAGTTATCTAGTAGACTTGCTAGCTACGTCAGTGGATGTTGAACACAATTAACTGATTTCTAGAGGCAAATGTGTTAAATTATAGCGATGGTATAAAAGGGATGATCAAATCTGGGCTTTATACGTTCTCTGGAAAATAATGCAACTCCGTGGAAGGTCAGTTCCACCCTGCTAGTGGAAAACACATCCACGTCGTTCATTATTTTCCATAGAACACATAGCCCCTCGTTGATTATCCCTGACATGTTAGAAAATGGTTTCTGTATGCTACTACTTAATATTAGAATATCTCTCTCACTCTCTCGTCTCCCTCTCTCGCTCTCTCTCTCTCTCGCTCTCTCTCTCTACCGCACCTGCTGTTTCGATCTCTTAATGCTCGTCTATGAAAAGGCAACTGACATTTACTCCTGAAGTGCTGACCTGTTGCACACTCTATAACCACTGTGATTATTATTTGACCCTGCTGGTCATCTATGAACTTTTGAACATCTTGAAGAACAATCTGGCCTTAATGGCCATGTACTCTTATAATCTCCACCCGGCACAGCCATAAGAGGACTGGCCACCCCTCAGAGATCTGGTTCCTCTTTAGGTTTCTTCCTAGGTTTCCTGCCTTTCTAGGGAGTCTTTCCTAGTCACTGTGCTTCTACATCTGCATTGCTTGCTGTTTGGGGTTTTAGGCTGGGTTTCTGTATATGCACTTTGTAACATATGCTGATGTAAAAAGGGCTTTATTAAAACATTTGATTGATTGATTGTTTCTATAGACTACCACCTAATTGGGTTTGGGTTGTCTGTATTGTTTCTAAAGGCTGACATTATTATGGACATTATCTGGAAGTCAAGTTGTCAGTGTCTATTCTTTCTATGAAAACAGTTTTCAGCAGGCCTATACGTTTAATTAAGTTAACTCTGTAAAAAGATGGGCCCAGCATGTCACAGCCAGTCAGCCAGTCAGCCAGTCAGCCAGAGACAGTCAGCCAGCCAGCCAGTCAGCCAGCCAGTCAGTCAGTCAGCCAGTCAGCCAGTCAGTCAGCCAGAGACAGTCAGCCAGTCAGCCAGAGACAGTCAGCCAGTCAGCCAGAGACAGTCAGCCAGTCAGCCAGTCAGTCAGTCAGTCAGTCAGCCAGCACCAGATAATACAGGTTAAAGAGCAAAGGCAAGTCTTTCTGAAGGAGATTAGAGGAGAGGGGGACTCTTTGCCAATGTATCCCATGATCCTCAGCTGTAACAGGCTCCATACAGCTATCCGGGGCATTGTGCCAAACCCAATCAACTACATATGAAAGATACAGAGTGCAGAATCTTTCCACGCTACATTTTGATATTTGTTTTCTTCCTTTTTACCACCTGCTGACGCGGGTTAAGTTATTGAAAAAGAGCTTCTGTTGAGGAGCCCGATGCCCGCGCCGCGCCGCGCCAACGCTGAAAATGGCATTGTCTTGTTTTCTTAAAAACTAAAAATAATTTGCAAGGAAATTGTAGCGCCTCGCGAGACGCAGGTCCTTTGCATACTAATACGGTTGGAGTTACCTCCCGCGGACCAGTGTTCCCTTCGACCATTACAAAAAGCACCAGAATGTATATAGGCCTATTCAGCTTTTAAATATAAGTGTTTTGAGTAAGTGGTAGCTTATCATGGCACGGTTGGCACCTTCCCAGGGACACTGAATTCAGTAACAACATTATAGTGTGTCATTACTGTAAACTCCTTGGCATAAGACTGGCAAATACATAGATGTGACAATGTAGTTGGAATTGGTCAAGTTATGCAAGGAGCGACATTTCTGTAGTCTATAGGAGACATTTCACCTTGTACGGCCTGTGGTCTATAGGAGACATTTCACCTTGTACGGCCTGTGGTCTATAGGAGACATTTAACCTGGTACGGCTTGTAGTCTATAGGAGACATTTCACCTGGTACGGCTTGGAGTCTATAGGTGACATTTCACCTGGTACGGCCTGTAGTCTATAGGCCCAATGACTGTATTAACAGTGGTTCCATTGAGTAGCCCCGTGATTGATAGACAATGGAGACAGAGATACAGAACCAAACTTCAGGGTGGATTTTGTTACGGAGGTATTTAGATGCAATTTAAAGAGAATGCACATGGGCTTTGTCTAGTTGGAGGACCCCCCGCGTGGCTTTAACAGTTAGGGCACTGCTGCTACCTCTCACGGTCCCTCCCGGTCCCTAACAACCCCTTTGTTCCATGGGGGACCGGCACCGCCAGATGTTTGCTCGTGGAGGTCTCTCGATGCTGCTCATCAAGTCATTAGAAAAACGGATGTCGTTCCCTGTGTTTGAATGACACACCGGTTATAAAGGAACCATCACTGTGTTTGAATATTACACCTGTTATAAAGAAACCTTCACTGTGTTTGAATATTACACCTGTTATAAAGAAACCTTCACTGTGTTTGAATATTACACCTGTTTTAAAGAAACCTTCACTGTGTTTTAATATTACAACTGTTATAAAGGAACCATCCCTGTGTTTGAATATCACACAGGTTGTAGTGATTTTCAATGGCAGAGGAGACTCTAGATGTTGGTAGTCTGGTTGTAGTGAGAAGAGAGAGGAAGAGAGAAGAAGGGAGAGGAAGAGAGAGAGGAAGGGAGAGAGGAAGGGAGAGGAAGGGAGAGAGGAAGGGAGAGAGGAAGAGAGAGAGGAAGGGAGAGAGGAAGAGAGAGGAAGGGAGAGAGGAAGAGAGAGAGGAAGGGAGAGAGGAAGAGAGAGGAAGGGAGAGGAAGGGAGAGAGGAAGAGAGAGAGGAAGGGAGAGGAAGGGAGAGAGGAAGAGAGAGGAAGGGAGAGGAAGGGAGAGGGGAAGAGAGAGAGGAAGAGAGAGGAAGGGAGAGGAAGGGAGAGAGGAAGGGAGAGAGGAGAGAGAGAGAGAGGAGAGAGAGAGAGAGAGAGAGAGAGGAAGGGAGAGGAAGAGAGAGGAAGAGAGAGGAAGAGAGAGAGGAAGGGAGAGGAAGGGAGAGGAAGAG
>NW_028165188.1:0-15588 GCF_964263955.1 Coregonus lavaretus | reverse complement strand
TCAGTCTTCATATCCTGGTGTAAGCAGTTTTGGTGTTGATGTGGTGATACTTTGTGTTACTATGAATGGAATGAAAGCCAGCGGTTGTTGCTTAAAAAATTGTTTAAAAATACTGTTGTTCAACCAGGGTGTAAAATTGGCAAATGTTACCTAGTGTTGAATTTTCATTGTGTTAAATTAAATTAACTCTATAAGTATTAAATGAACACACATTGGTGTAAAAGTACCCCATTGTTGGTGTTAATAACCGGTGTTAAACAAAAACCATGCCCATCATTATCATATTTCCCAGCATGCTCTATTGCAGGTAGATTTTTTGAATTGTTTGTTTCAATATCTATGTTTTTGCATTTACAGTGCATTCGGAAAGTATTCAGACCCCTTCACTTTTTCCACATATTGTTACGTTACAGCCTTATTCTAAAATGGATTAAATTGTTTGTTTTTTCTCATCAATCTACACACAATACCCCATAATGGCAAAGCAAAAACCGGAAATACGACATTTACATAAGTATTCAGACCATTTACTCAGTACTTTGTTGAAGCACGCTTGGCAGCGATTACAGCCTTGAGTCTTCTTGGGTATGACGCTACAAGCTTGGCACACCTGTATTTGGGGAGTTTCTCCCATTCTTCTCTGCAGATCCTCTCAAGCTCTGTCAGGTTGGATGGGGAGCGTTGCTGCACAGCTATTTTCAGATCTCTCCAGAGATGTTTGATTGAGTTCAAGTCCGGGCTCTGGCTGGGCCACTCAAGGACATTCAGAGACTTGTCCCGAAACCACTCCTGCATTGTCTTGGCTGTGTGCTTAGGGTCGTTGTCCTGTTGGAAGGTGAACCTTCGCCCCAGTCTGAGGTCCTGAGCGCTCTGGAGCAGGTTTTCATCAAGGATCTCTCAGTACTTTGCTCCATTCATCTTTCCCTCGATCCTGACTAGTCTCCCAGTCCCTGCCGCTGAAAAACATCCCAACAGCATGATGCTGCCACCACCATGCTTCACCGTAGGGATGATATTGGCCAGGTGATGAGCGATGTCTGGTTTCCTCCAGACGTGACGCTTGGCATTCAGGCCAAAGAGTTCAATATTGGTTTCATCAGACCAGAGAATCTTGTTTCTCATGGTCTGAGAGTCTTTTAGGTGCCTTTTGGCAAATTCCAAGCAGGCTGTCATGTGCCTTTTACTGAGGAGCGACTTCCATCTGGCCACTCTACCATAAAGGCCTGATTGGTGGAGTGCTGCAGAGATGGTTGTCCTTCTGGAAGTTTCTCTCATCTCCACAGAGGAACTCTGGAGCTCTGTCAGAGTGACCATCGGTTTCTTGGTCACCTCCCTGACCAAGGCCCTTCTCCCCCGATTGCTCCGTTTGGCCGGGTGGCCAGCTCTAGGAAGAGTCTTGGTGGTTCCAAACTTCTTCCATTTAAGAATGATGGAGGCCACTGTGTTCTTGGGGACCTTCAATGCTGCAGACATTTTTTGGTACCCTTCCCCAGATCTGTGCCTCGACACAATCCTGTCTCGGAGCTCTACGGACAATTCCTTCAACCTCATGGCTTGGTTTGTGCTCTGACATGCACTGTCAACTGTGGGACCTTACTGTATATAGACAGGTGTGTGCCTTTCCAAATCATGTCCAATCAATTGAATTTACCACAGGGGGACTCCAATCAAGTTGTAGAAACATCTCAAGGATGATCAATGGAAACAGGATGCACCTGAGCTCAATTTCGAGTCTCATAGCAAAGGGTCTGAATACTTATTTGCAAACATTTCTAAAATCCTGTTTTCGCTTTGTCATTATTGGGTATTGTGTGTAGATTGATGAGGAAAACATTTCATTTAATCAATTTTAGAATGAGGCTGTAACGTAACAAAATGTGCAAAAAGTGAAGGGGAAAATTTTTCCGAATGCACTGATTGATTCATTAAACTCATGCTACTCAAACATAAAGAAATACAATTCTAAGCTAATCCAATCTGTTACATCTGAAATGGTCATTCCAGTTTAGATGCTTAAGCTAGTCTCATATCTTAGTCTTCCCAACCCGGCAATCATTCTGAATGCAGGTGATAAAAAATTCTAAATGTTGAGATATCCCCACTCTGGCTGGAATCCAAAGGAATTAAAGCTTAATGTGAATTGCAGGCCTTATTTCGCCTGTAAACCGTGAGTTTCTGTCGACTGTATTAGAGTAAAACTAGGCCCTCTAAATAGGGCCTTATGGATTATATGTTCTATGTGCTTTAGAATTGAATGTGAATGATAATATACTAGCTTAGAATCTCACTTGGAGAAGGCCAGAGGCCTGTGAACGGATGAACGCAACAACCACGTCTCTCCTCCTCCTTGCTCGGGCAGGCTTCGGCGTTCGTCGTCCCCTGGGAGTACTAGCTACTACCGCTTGATGTTTTCGATGGTTGTTTTGTCGTGTCTAGTTGTTGCACCTGTTTCGTATTCTGTATTGATTATGTCACCTATAAAGTTCCCCTGTGTTATGTTTGCATGTTGTGTGTTATTGTCCGCTTGTCGTATGCGTACTGGGTTCGGAACCTTGGCATCTAGTGTTGGTTTTTACGCACCCCGCGTGTGTTGTTCGCCTCCAGTGTTTCGAGGCCGTTTATTTTTGTGTATTATTGAGTTGTTCAGTAAAGACGTCTTGACTTTATTCCTCTGTGTCCTGCGCCTGACTTCACCACCACATCCACATCAGCAACACTAGCTTAGAATCTCACTTGGTGAAGGCCAGAGGCCTGTGAACAGATGAACGCAACAACCACGTCTCTGTCACTAACTAACAAATACGGTCACGTGTGTGATAACTCTACAATTCCCTCGAGAGGCAAGGCGCTGTGGGAAATATGCAAAAAAGGCTTTACACTAAGCAGTGTGTTAATGTCACACTGAAAAGTGTGGACCTGTATAGACACTGGACCAATGCTAAATATAACACTGTCGGTGTTGATTTAAACATTGGAGAATTTTGCTGTGAAGGTCTCAGTGAACACCATAACGGTGTACATTTAACACTGACCTATTGTAAACATGTAATTCTTAAGTGTTAAATACAAGGTATTAGTGAACACCATGACAGTGTAACAATGAGTTGGTCTTCCATGTTAACACCACTGGTGTTGGAACGCATCGGTGTTAAAAGGGCAACACTTTGAAAAAAGTGTAAATTCAACATTTTCTGGTGGTTCTCGTATAAACATTTTGCTGAGTAATGCAGAGTTCACACACTAACCAGCCCATTGCTTACAAAGCCATTTTCTCTTCGATTACAAAAATGAGAAAAGATTGATAAACTGAATTTCTTATCTGAAAGATATGTTTGATTGTGTTATTGTGTCCAGTTGACAACGTAGAGGGGTTTCAAATAGGTCAATACATGCATGGAGACCACTTTCAACGGTATCGATCAAACCGATCAAACATATCAACAAATCAACAATGATTTTCCGCCACAGAGAGGGGGCTGTGAAAGACACATTTCCAATAATAGCCACATAGAAAAGGAGACAGAGAAACAGAGAGATGGATAGACGCGCTGTGAACTTTGCTTGTTTCCCTGCAGTAAATGATAGTTTTCCATTGTTTGCTTACCTAAGTGGTTCACTAAGGATTCTGTCACCTCCAGTCTTGCTGCGTGTATTTCCCCAGAAAACTGAAGAACGGGTTTCAGTAAACAGTAGCCGGTGCAGTGTAGACTCTGACCTTTCTCTCTCCCCTGACGGCTATCAGAAACCGCAGCTTACGCAGAACAGCTCAGACCCGCACCTTCTTTGTTTTCCTGTGGATCTCTCCTCCACCACCACCACCACTACCAGTGAGCGAGTGAGCGTGTGTGTGCTTGAGAGAGAGAAAGAGAGAGAGAGAGAACATGCGTGGAGGCTGGGCTGGGCTAGGCAGCAGCTGCTGCTCTCTCTATACCCCTCCCCTCCCTCTCTTCCCTCCCCTCCCTCCCTCCCTCCCCTCCCTCCCTCCCTCCCTCTCTTCTGTCGTGCCGTGATTTTCATTGAGCCGTCACTCATTGTGATTCAGTCCCACACCTCGGGCTCGTGCTACAGGCCCGCACCCCCGCCTCACACGCAGCACGCCCCCCCCCCCGGCCCACCAGACACCCTGAGCTGTCAGGGGCCCACACTAAAAATATACTACAGTTTACTATAGAATGCTACAGTACTTACTATAGAATTCTGTAGTAAACTGTAGTATACTGTAGAATACTATACTACACACGGTAGTATCCCTCGAGCATGTGTAGTACTTACTATATAATGTTGTAGAATACTATAGTAAATACGACAGTACTTTCAGCTAAAACATTACAGTCCGCAAAAATATGACCATTTTTTAACTGTAGTAAATACTACAGTATAGTACAGTAAAGTCCGCAAAAACACTACAGTGAGTACTATAGTATTTATAATGTGGGGGAGGGGGGCACATCTTTGAGAGGCAGGAGGAGAAGGAAGAGGAGGAGGAGGAAGAGGAGGAGGAAGAGGAGGAGCGGGAGGAGGAGGAGTGAGCAGGGGGGTGAGCAGGAGGAGGAGGAGTGAGCAGGAGGAGGAGGAGGAGTGAGCAGGAGGATTGGGGGGCAGGAAGAGTGAGCAGGAGGAGGAGTGAGCAGGAGGATGAGGAGGAGTGAGCAGGAGGAAGAGGAGGAGTGAGCAGGAGGAGGGCAAGGAGTAGTAGGAGGAGGGGGAGCAGGAGGAGGGGGAGCAGGAGGAGAGGAGGAGGAGGAGGAGGAGGAGGAGGAGGAGGAGGAGGAGGAGGAGGAGGAGGAGGAGGAGGAGGAGGAGGAGGAGGAGGAGGAAGAGGAGGAGGAGGAGGAGTGTGTGTGGACTAGAGCAGGAGGAGGAGGAGGAGGAGAAGAAGTGAGCAGGAGGAGTCAGCAGGAGGAGAGGAGGAGTCAGCAGGAGGAGGGGGAGTAGGAGGAGGAGTGTGTGTGTGTTTAAAAACACATTTTATTTTGACTCACCATGAAGACATGCCTCTGTCAAAGCTGCAGTGAAGGAGGAGAGATGGAGAAAGGGATGTTGAGAGAGATATGGAGAGAGAGATGGAGAGGAGGACACAGAACGATGTGGAGAGTGAGATAATGGAGCGAGGGAGAGATATGGAATGAGAGAGAGATGGAGAAAGAGACAGAGCGATATGGAGAGAGAAAAAGAAAGAGATGGAGAGTAGGTAGGTGATGCAATCTGACAGTATTAAAAGAACTCCTAGCCACACCTGTCCCCCTAGCTATGTTAACAACCCACTGGTAGACCATGGCTTTATACACACAGTCAATCATAGGACTATTCCATGCTGAAGTCGTCTCTCTCTCTGCTGTTGCTGTCCCTACCTTACCATCCCATCTCAGACTAACTCACTGAATGCTTCTATGACAGTGTGTCTGTTGGTTCTGGATTACAGGGATTTCATGGAAGTTTGTGCAGCTCTCTATGGGTAGGGGTGTGTGTGTGTGTGTGTGTATGTGTGTGTGTGTGTGTGTGTGTGTGTGTGTGTGTGTGTGTGTGTGTGTGTGTGTGTGTGTGTGTGTGTGTGTGTGTGTGTGTGTGTGTGTGTGTGTGTGTGTGTGTATTGTCGGGGAAATTCTAATCAATAATGAGGAGAGACAAGGTCAATCACCAATCAGGATATTACTTTATTCAAAACGTATTAATAACGCAGCAGGGTCACACCACCCACACCTGTGAATGGAGTGAGCGCTCTGTAATACTGAGGCTGGTCGACACAACACTCTGAAGTGTAATGCCGAGAGCTCTGACATACAGACAACACAAAGATATTTTATATCAAAGATACACCCTCTCAGTCTTACATGACAAACAGCAGACGTGTGGAATGAGTCAAAAGGTAAGACTTGATATATGAGAAACGAATAAGTCACAGCAGACAGTATCTGCTGTGAAGACTGTTCTCATTGTATGGAAACCAGAGTTTGGCCCCTGAGACAAGGTTCCTCTCATCATGATCCATACCCGAGTCATCTCTCCCTGGTACCTTACATTACACAAACACCAACTCATTCTATGGAACGCATGCTGTAGGTTTTATCACCAAACCATTCATAAATCAATTGTCAGCTCCAGATACCCCCTGTCTCGAGTAAAACCCATGTCCTTGACCACACGCCTAGACTAGCTGCAGGGAGCAGGAGTAGAAACCATCCCTTCACAAAAACACAGCATTGGTAGAACAGTATATAATTGTTAACTATTAATATTAAACAAAGCAGGTAAACATGTTTGTTTGTGTATGCCCTGAATGAGTAATGTGAGGGTGGGGCTGAAGACAGGAAGTAGAACTAGAGAGATAGAGAAGATAATATCCTAACCTCCATCTCTATCCCTCCATCTCTATCCCTCCATCTCTATCCCTCAATCTCCATCCCTCAATCTCCATCCCTCCATCTCTATCCCTCCATCTCTATCCCTCAATCTCCATCCCTCCATCTCCATCCCTCCATCTGTATCCCTCCATCTCTATCCCTCCATCTCCATCCCTCCATCTCTATCCTCCATCTCCATCCCTCCATCTGTATCCCTCCATCTCTATCCTCCATCTCCATCCCTCCATCTGTATCCCTCCATCTCTATCCCTCCATCTCCATCCCTCCATCTGTATCCCTCCATCTCTATCCTCCATCTCCATTCCTCCATCTCCATCCCTCCATCTCTATCTAAGAAACCTTAAGAGCTGAGAAAGAAACATTTAAGAACCATAATTGTTTTCAGTGTACTACCTCCTACACACACACACACACACACACACACACACACACACACACACACACACACACACACACACACACACACACACACACACACACTATGTATACTACCTCCTACAACCTCCTGCATTACATAACCATTACTGGATCATCGTCACACTCTTATTTTGAGTCTATCCTATTTATGTAATGACTTCAGTTGTTCCAGTGTATCCTATTTATGTAATGACTTCAGTTGTTCCAGTCTATTCTATTTATGTAATGACTTCAGTTGTTCCAGTCTATTCTATTTATGTAATGACTTCAGTTGTTCCAGTCTATTCTATTTATGTAATGACTTCAGTTGTTCCAGTCTATTCTATTTATGTAATGACTTCAGTTGTTCCAGTCTATTCTATTTATGTAATGACTTCCGTTGTTCCAGTCTATTCTATTTATGTAATGACTTCCGTTGTTCCAGTCTATTCTATTTATGTAATGACTTCCGTTGTTCCAGTCTATTCTATTTATGTAATGACTTCCGTTGTTCCAGGTCTGACAGGCTTGGAGTTGTTGTCCAAACAATACTTTTTATTTTTCAATTTTTTGTTGTTGCAGACAGTCAAAGACAAACAGCCATCTCAACAGAGCAGCTCCCTCGTGATACTCAGCCTGGTTCTGTCAGATATAGGTAAGATGCACACATATGAATCAAACAGAAGAGCTACCAGATAAAGAATTAGTCCAGTGTCTATCTTAACATGCAATGGTATCCAACCATGTCCCCTTTAATAATAGAGATCCATCCTCTAGAGGTGGTGGTCCTGTGTTGCTACTGGGTCAGCCATCTACTGGGTCAGCCATCTACTGGGTCAGCCATCTACTGGGTCAGCCATCTACTGGGTCAGCCATCTACTGGGTCAGCCATCTATTGGGTCAGCCATCAGCCATCTACTGGGTCAGCCATCTACTGGGTCAGCCATCTACTGGGTCAGCCATCTATTGGGTCAGCCATCTATTGGGTCAGCCATCTACTGGGTCAGCCATCTATTGGGTCAGCCATCTACTGGGTCAGCCATCTACTGGGTCAGCCATCTACTGGGTCAGCCATCTACTGGGTCAGCCATCTACTGGGTCAGCCATCTATTGGGTCAGCCATCTACTGGGTCAGCCATCTACTGGGTCAGCCATCTACTGGGTCAGCCATCTACTGGGTCAGCCATCTACTGGGTCAGCCATCTACTGGGTCAGCCATCTACTGGGTCAGCCATCTACTGGGTCAGCCATCTATTGGGTCAGCCATCTACTGGGTCAGCCATCTACTGGGTCAGCCATCTACTGGGTCAGCCATCTACTGGGTCAGCCATCTACTGGGTCAGCCATCTACTGGGTCAGCCATCTACTGGGTCAGCCATCTACTGGGTCAGCCATCTACTGGGTCAGCCATCTACTGGGTCAGCCATCTACTGGGTCAGCCATCTACTGGGTCAGCCATCTACTGGGTCAGCCATCTACTGGGTCAGCCATCTACTGGGTCAGCCATCTACTGGGTCAGCCATCTACTGGGTCAGCCATCTACTGGGTCAGCCATCTACTGGGTCAGCCATCTATTGGGTCAGCCATCTACTGGGTCAGCCATCTACTGGGTCAGCCATCTACTGGGTCAGCCATCTACTGGGTCAGCCATCTATTGGGTCAGCCATCTACTGGGTCAGCCATCTACTGGGTCAGCCATCTACTGGGTCAGCCATCTACTGGGTCAGCCATCTATTGGGTCAGCCATCTACTGGGTCAGCCATCTATTGGGTCAGCCATCTATTGGGTCAGCCATCTATGGTTGACCCGTTTATTGGAGCCGTGCTATACAGGAACATGAAGACTCAATCAATCAGTCCATTTACTGTCTCTGACCTAAACCCATGCCTCCAACCATAGTCTCTGTAAATTAACAGCCTTGTATGTCAGGTTACTCCAACCATAGTCTCTTTAAATGAACAGCCGTGTATGTCAGGTTACTCCAACCATAGTGTCTTTAAATTAACAGCCTTGTATGTCAGGTTACTCCAACCCTGACACTCCTACCAGCTCTAGTAGCTGTTATCTGAATAAAAGACTGACATCCTCAGTGAGAAAACATACTTAATAAAAACACCCGACTGAGTGCTTTGGTCAGGGGGAGGAGGAGGAGGAGGAGGAAGAGGAGGAGGAGGAGGAAGAGGAGGGGATGGACAGTACAGTATGCCTAACATATTTTGGAGTAATCCTGCAGATAAGTATAGAGTCAGAATGTGTCCCAAATAGTACCCTACATACCAGGGCCCATAGGTCAAAGGTTGTGCACTATACAGTATAGGGAATATGGTGCCATTTGGGATGCACGTTCAGAGTGCTTTTGGGAAGGGATATACAGCACTGCTGTATTTAGGAAAAGACATTGCTAAAGCTTGGGACTATAAGGTTCTATCTGCGTTTTTGTCAAAATGTAGTTATTGACACATCCTTGTTCTGTTCAATGTTCTCTACCTATATAGTAAATATATAGCACTCTAAATAACTACCTATATAGTAAATATATAGTACTCTAAATAACTACCTATATAGTAAATATATAGTACTCTAAATAACTACGTATATAGTAAATATATAGTACTCTAAATAACTACCTATACGGTAAATATATAGTACTCTAAATAACTACCTATATAGTAAATATATTGTACTCTAAATAACTACCTATATAGTAAATATATAGTACTCTAAATAACTACCTATATAGTACATATATAGTACTATAAATAACTACCTATATAGTAAATATATAGTACTCTAAATAACTACCTATATAGTAAATATATAGTACTCTAAATAACTACCTATATAGTAAATATATAGTACTCTAAGTACCTACCTATATGGTAAATATATAGTACTCTAAATAACTACCTATATAGTAAATATATAGTACTCTAAATAACTACCTATATAGTAAATATATAGTACTCTAAATAACTACCTATATAGTCAATATATAGTACTCTAAATAACTATCTATATAGTCAATATATAGTACTCTAAATACCTACCTATATGGTAAATATATAGTACTCTAAATAACTACCTATATACTAAATATATAGTACTCTAAATAACTACCTATATAGTCAATATATAGTACTCTAAATAACTACATATATAGTCAATATATAGTACTCTAAATAACTACCTATATAGTCAATATATAGTACTCGAAATAACTACCTATATAGTCAATATATAGTACTCTAAATAACTACCTATAGAGTAAATATATAGTACTCTAAATAACTACCTATATAGTCAATATATAGTACTCTAAATAACTACCTATATAGTCAATATATAGTACTCTAAATAACTACCTATATAGTAGTCAATATATAGTACTCTAAATAACTACCTATATAGTAAATATATAGTACTCTAAATAACTACCTATATAGTCAATATATAGTACTCTAAATAACTACCTATATAGTAAATATATAGTACTCTAAATAACTACCTATATAGTCAATATATAGTACTCTAAATAACTATCTATATAGTCAATATATAGTATTCTAAATACCTACCTATATAGTAAATATATAGTACTCTAAATAACTACCTATATAGTAAATATATAGTACTCTAAATAACTACTTATATAGTAAATATATAGTACTCTAAATACCTACCTATATAGTAAATATATAGTACTCTAAATAACTACCTATATAGTAAATATATAGTACTCTAAATAACTACCTATACAGTAAATATATAGTACTCTAAATACCCCAATTCATGTTGTAAAGTTGAAAAGAACACAAGATAAATATTGCTGACACCATTCAAACCAATGATGGAGGGATAGATGGAGGGAGAGATGGAGGGATAGATGGAGGGAGAGATGGAGGGATAGAGATGGAGGGAGAGATGGAGGGATATATGGAGGGAGAGAGATGGAGGGATAGATGGAGGGATATATGGAGGGAGAGATGGAGGGATAGAGATGGAGGGATGGAGATGGAGGGATGGAGATGGAGGGATAGAGATGGAGGGATGGAGATGGAGGGATAGAGATGGAGGTATAGAGATGGAGGGAGAGATGGAGGGATGGAGATGGAGGGATAGAGATGGAGGGATGGAGATGGAGGGATAGAGATGGAGGGAGAGATGGAGGGATAGAGATGGAGGGATGGAGATGGAGGGAGAGATGGAGGGATAGAGATGGAGGGAGAGATGGAGGGTTATATGGAGGGAGAGATGGAGGGATAGATGGAGGGAGAGATGGAGGGATGGAGATGGAGGGATATATGGAGGGAGAGATGGAGGGATGGAGATGGAGGGAGAGATGGAAGGATAGAGATGGAGGGATGGAGATGGAGGGATGGAGATGGAGGGATAGAGATGGAGGGATGGAGATGGAGGGATAGAGATGGAGGTATAGAGATGGAGGGAGAGATGGAGGGATGGAGATGGAGGGATAGAGATGGAGGGATGGAGATGGAGGGATAGAGATGGAGGGATAGAGATGGAGGGATGGAGATGGAGGGATAGAGATGGAGGGATGGAGATGGAGGGATGGAGATGGAGGGATAGAGATGGAGGGATAGAGATGGAGGGATAGAGATGGAAGGAGAGAGATGGAGGGATAGAGATGGAGGGATGGAGATGGAGGGATGGAGATGGAGGGATAGAGATGGAGGGATAGAGATGGAGGGATAGAGATGGAGGGATGGAGATGGAGGGATAGAGATGGAGGGAGAGATGGAGGGATGGAGATGGAGGGATAGAGATGGAGGGATGGAGATGGAGGGATATCTGGAGGGATAGATGGAGGGATATATGGAGGGAGAGATGGAGGGATATATGGAGGGATGGAGATGGAGGGATGGAGATGGAGGGATAGAGATGGAGGGATGGAGATGGAGGGATAGAGATGGAGGGATGGAGATGGAGGGATAGAGATGGAGGGATGGAGATGGAGGGATAGATGGAGGGAGAGTTGTGGGATGGAGATGGAGGGATGGAGATGGAGGGATAGAGATGGAGGGATGGAGATGAGGGGATAGAGATGGAGGGATGGAGATGGAGGGATAGAGATGGAGGGATGGAGATGGAGGGATGGAGATGGAGGGATAGAGATGGAGGGATAGAGATGGAGGGATAGAGATGGAAGGAGAGAGATGGAGGGATAGAGATGGAGGGATGGAGATGGAGGGATGGAGATGGAGGGATAGAGATGGAGGGATAGAGATGGAGGGAGAGATGGAGGGATGGAGATGGAGGGATATATGGAGGGATAGAGATGGAGGGATAGAGATGGAAGGAGAGAGATGGAGGGATAGAGATGGAGGGGTGGAGATGGAGGGATGGAGATGGAGGGATAGAGATGGAGGGATAGAGATGGAGGGATGGAGATGGAGGGATAGAGATGGAGGGATGGAGATGGAGGGATGGAGATGGAGGGATAGAGATGGAGGGATAGAGATGGAGGGATAGAGATGGAAGGAGAGAGATGGAGGGATAGAGATGGAGGGATGGAGATGGAGGGATGGAGATGGAGGGATGGAGATGGAGGGATGGAGATGAAGGGATGGAGATGGAGGGATAGAGATGGAGGGATAGAGATGGAGGGATGGAGATGGAGGGATAGAGATGGAGGGATGGAGATGGAGGGATGGAGATGGAGGGATAGAGATGGAGGGATAGAGATGGAGGGATAGAGATGGAAGGAGAGAGATGGAGGGATAGAGATGGAGGGATGGAGATGGAGGGATGGAGATGGAGGGATAGAGATGGAGGGAGAGATGGAGGGATGGAGATGGAGGGATGGAGATGGAGGGATATATGGAGGGATAGATGGAGGGATAGATGGAGGGATACACATCACTTTGCAAGCCAGTATAATGTGACGTACAGGCCTGATGTGGCCTTTAAACTATATGTTGTTTCAGGCCACTGTATTAGGGTGAAACTAGCCTCTCAAAAGAAGGCCTTATGAAATATGTATCGCATTGTCTTAAATAATACAATTTGAATGACAACACATTCAGTCAGAGACTAGAACAACTGAAGTCATTACATAAATAGAATAGACTGGAACAACTGAAGTCATTACATAAATAGGATAGACTCAAAATAAGAGTGTGACGATGATCCAGTAATGGTTATGTAATGCAGGAGGTTGTAGGAGGTAGTATACATAGTGTGTGTGTGTGTGTGTGTGTGTGTGTGTGTGTGTGTGTGTGTGTGTGTGTGTGTGTGTGTGTGTGTGTGTGTGTGTGTGTGTGTGTAGGAGGTAGTACACTGAAAACAGCTCTTAAGGTTTCTTGGAAAGCTCTTGTCCGATAAAGAACCTTTGAGTTAAGTGGGGGGTTCTTGACGTGGCATCTACAGTTCTTCAGAATTCTATAAGGTTCTTGAAATGTATGGAAGCCTGCAGATGTGTCCCCTTCATAGCACACAGCAAATTGGCCAGTGTTAACTAGTGTTATTTTTTCAGTGTAACATTTCTAGTGTTGATTCAAGAGTTAAATTAACACTACAAAGAGTTAAATGTGGTCCTCTGTAGCTCAGCTGGTAGAGCACGGCGCTTGTAACGCCAAGGTAGTGGGTTCGATCCCCGGGACCACCCATACACAAAAAAATAATGTATGCACGCATGACTGTAAGTCGCTTTGGATAAAAGCGTCTGCTAAATGGCATATTATTATTATTATATTATTATAAATTACCACTCAGTAGTGTAAAAGAACCCCAGTGTTGGTGTTAGTAACCAGTTGAACCAATACCATGCCTATCATTATCATATTTCCCAGCATGCTCTATTGTAGGTTGCTTTAAAAAACAAACAAAAAAAAAACTCTGTTTTGGCATGTACATTGATTGATTAATTAATCTCATGCTAATCAAATATAAATCAAATATATGTTACTTGGACTTATTGCACCCATTACTAAAATGGTCGTTCCAGTTTAGATGTTTAAGGTAGTCTCATATATTAGTCTTCCCGACCCTGGCAGTCATTCTGAATGCAGGTTGCGGGTGAATAAAAATTCCAAATGTTGTATATCCCCTCTCTGGCTGGAGGGATACACATCACTTTGCAAACCAGTATAATGTGACTTACAGGCCTGATGAGGCCTGTAAACTGTATGTTGATTCAGGCCACTGTATTAGGGTAAAACTAGCCACTCAAAAGAAGGCCTTATGAAATATGTATCGCATTGTCTTAAATAATACAATTTGAATGACAACATATTCACTCACTTCGTTAAGGCCACAGGACTGAAAATGAACGAAAGCAACAATCATTTCTCTATTACTAGCAAACAGTCATGGGTGTACTGGTAACTTCAAAAATTCAAACGAAAGGTACCCTGAGAAATATGTAGATAAGGCCTGAAAACCCTACTGCAGGGCTATTCAATTCTGGTCCTGGAGGGCTGAAACATTTCTGGTTTGGGGATTTTTTGTATGATTCTTCAAAGAACCATCCCATTTATGGTCCTCCCCCCTTACCTATCCTCTCATTTTCCCCTCCTCCCACTTCTCCTCTGTTCCCTCCTCATCACTTCTCCTCTCCTCTGTCCCCTCCTCATCACTTCTCCTCTCCTCTCCTCATCACTTCTCCTCTCCTCTGTTCCCTCCTCATCACTTCTCCTCTCCTCTCCTCATCACTTCTCCTCTCCTCTGTTCCCTCCTCATCACTTCTCCTCTCCTCTGTTCCCCTCCTCATCACCTCCTCTCCTCTGTTCCCTCCTCATCACCTCCTCTCCTCTGTTCCCTCCTCATCACCTTTCCTCTCCTCTGACCCCTCCTCATCACCTCCTCTCCTCTGTCCCCTCCTCATCACTTCTCCTCTCCTCTATCCCATCCTCATCACTTCTCCTCTCCTCTGTCCCCTCCTCATCACTTCTCCTCTCCTCTGTTCCCTCCTCATCACTTCTCCTCTCCTCTGTCCCCTCCTCATCACTTCTCCTCTCCTCTGTTCCCTCCTCATCACTTCTCCTCTCCTCTGTTCCCTCCTCATCACCTCCTCTCCTCTGTTCCCTCCTCATCACTTCTCCTCTCCTCTGTTCCCTCCTCATCACCTCCTCTCCTTTGTCCCCTCCTCATCACTTCTCCTCTCCTCTGTTCCCTCCTCATCACCTCCTCTCCTCTGTTCCCTCCTCATCACTTCTCCTCTCCTCATCACTTCTCCTCTCCTCTGTTCCCTCCTCATCACTTCTCCTCTCCACTTCCTATTTCCTTCCATTCTTTCCTCTCCTCTCTTCTCCTCCCCTCTCCTTCCCACTCCTGCATACCACAACTCTCCTTTTTTCTTCAATTCAATCCTGTTGTCCCCACACCTCTCATCTAAAAAAAGAACATTAGGGTATAAATACACACCACATTACCAGTGAGACAATTTTATTACACAAATCAAACCAGCATTGTTGTTTTGAGAGAGAGAGACATATATATATATATATATATATATATATATATATATATATAGAGAGAGAGATGAGAGAGAGAGAGAGAGAGAGAGAGAGAGAGGAGAGAGAGAGAGAGAGAGAGAGAGAGAGAGAGAGAGAGAGAGAGAGAGGAGAGAGGGGGGGGGGGGGGGGGGGGTGACTCAGTGTTTCAGTCTGGGTAACCTGCTCCCCAGCTCAGCCTTCCTGACTCCTCTTCCTCCTCCTCCTCTTCCTTCCTCTGTTTTCTCCTCCTCCTCCTCTTCCTCCTCCTCCTTCTCCTCCTCCTCCTCCTCTTCCTTCCTCTCTTCCTCCTCCTCCTCCTCCTCCTCTTCCTCCTCCTCTTCCTTCCTCTCTTCCTGACTGCTTACTGGTCTGCTTCC
>NW_028165189.1:0-74773 GCF_964263955.1 Coregonus lavaretus | reverse complement strand
AGAGAGAGAGAGAGAGAGAGAGAGAGAGAGAGAGAGAGAGAGAGAGAGAGAGAGAGAGAGAGGAGAGAGAGAGAGAGAGAGACGAGAGAGAGAGAGAGAGAGAGAGAGAGAGAGAGAGAGATGAGAGAGAGAGAGAGAGATACACCCACATGGTATGAACTGAGGGGGTGGCTCTCTCTTGGCTGTGTATGAGGGAGGCAGGGCAAGTAATGGCCTCCTTGTCGAAAATTGAAACAAATCCCTGAGGAAGAGGTTGATAACCTGGCATCTGGCAATTACTGCCATCCCAAGTCATTAATCAAAGAGGCTCTCAGTCTCCTGCTCCGACCAACTGACTCCGCAGCAGTCACACCATGTAGCACTCCTCCTCTGAGGCCGCGATGCACCTTCATGTGCTGTGTTTATGATACCTGTGACACACCTTAAAGTCTGTGTTTATGATACCTGTGACACACCTTAAAGTCCTGTGTTTATGATACCTGTGACACACCTTAAAGTCCTGTGTTTATGATACCTGTGACACACCTTAAAGTCCTGTGTTTATGATACCTGTGACACACCTTCATGTCCTGTGTTTATGATACCTGTGACACACCTTCATGTCCTGTGTTTATGATACCTGTGACACACCTTCATGTCCTGTGTTTATGATACCTGTGACACACCTTCATGTGCTGTGTTTATGATACCTGTGACACACATTTACATTTACATTTTAGTCATTTAGCAGACGCTCTTATCCAGAGCGACTTACAGTTAGCACATACATTATTTTATCGAACCCACAACCCTGGCGTTGTAAACGCCATGCTCTACCAACTGAGCTACATCCCCTGCCGGCCATTCCCTCCCCTACCCTGGACGACGCCTTCATGTCCTGTGTTTATGATACCTGTGACACACCTTAAAGTCCTGTGTTTATGATACCTGTGACACACCTTCATGTGCTGTGTTTATGATACATGTGACACACCTTCATGTCCTGTGTTTATGATACCTGTGACACACCTTCATGTCCTGTGTTTATGATACCTGTGACACACCTTCATGTGCTGTGTTTATGATACCTGTGACACACCTTCATGTCCTGTGTTTATGATACCTGTGACACACCTTAAAGTCCTGTGTTTATGATACCTGTGACACACCTTCATGTGCTGTGTTTATGATACCTGTGACACACCTTAATGTCCTGTGTTTATGATATCTGTGACATACCTTCATGTCCTGTGTTTATGATACCTGTGACACACCTTCATGTGCTGTATTTATGATACCTGTGACACACCTTCATGTCCTGTGTTTATGATATCTGTGACACACCTTCATGTGCTGTGTTTATGATACCTGTGACACACCTTCATATGCTGTGTTTATGATACCTGTGACACACCTTCATGCCCTGGGTTCATTAATAGCCTGCATTGGCTGATCCTTAAAGACCTGAGGAGTTTGACCCTCAGCGAATTCACAGTGCTTGACAGTGCTGATTCAAACGTGATCATCTGTGGAGAAGATGTGATACACTCTGTGTACCTGTGTGTCTGTTCTGTCTCTGTCAGGCCACATGTAATGCCTCACCTCACATGGAAGCTGTGTGTATGGGTGTAGATGTGTGGATGATGACAGCTGGAATGTGAGTTCAGATGCCCACGTGAAGCGGAGGAGGACAGATAGGACACTGGCACGGCTGCCGCGTGTCACAGCTGGGCTGTGTGTCGACACTGGCACCAACACGGCTAGCATGTCACAGCTGTTGTCTGTGGTGACAGGAGGGAGCACTGCTTTCCTCTACACACTTCTTATGCAGCCACTCAGTCATCAGGCTACAGCCCTGGAACCTGAGGTAAAAACCTTTCCTCACAACTGATATCAGGCTACATCACTGGAACCTGAGGTAAAAACCTTTCCTCACAACTGACATCAGGCTGCAGCCCTGGAACCTGAGGTAAAAACATTTCCTCACAACTGATATCAGGCTACAGCCCTGGAACCTGAGGTAAAAACCTTTCCTCACAGCTGTCATCATGCTACAGCCCTGGAACCTGGGGTGAAAATGTTTCCTCGCTGGATTCACTGCAGAGAGGTGGACGAGAGTATTTCTGTACTATAGTAGTGCTCTCTTTAAAAGGCCTCTGTTGTGTCCTGTCATTATATCCTACTATATTCAACATGGTAATTACTGACTGCTGTGCCCAGTTAAGAAATAGGGAGCAATGTTCATGCATGTGCCATGTGGAAGAAAAGGAAAACGGTAAAAAGCATGTTAGCTATTGTCTTGTTATTTCTCCTTTCTTAGACACAGTGGCTTTGACAACAGCATATTGTTCAATATGTTCCATTAAAGACAGACACTAGCTTTTCACCATGGGATGTTTTATTGTATTTTACTTCATACATTCAGAGGAATGCTTGCTTTTTTCAGATGTCTATTTGTCATTAAATAATATCAGAGAATTCGGCATTGAAGAATACTGGATTCCCTTGTGCTTGCACATCAAACAAAGCTTTCTGTGGCAGGCAGTCAGCTCTCCTCCCCAACCCATCCCCTCCTCATCCCTCTCCCTCTTGTCTCAAACCCCAAAGCACATCTTTCTATAGAGACCCTCACTCCAGACTCCACTGGACCTGGCAACCCCAGGAACTACCACTGATAAACCCTCCCAGTCTTCTGATCTTCACCACAGTGTCTCTCTTTGAGGAATCAGAATGACAAGGATTGCCAGATTATTTTCCTTCCCTGCTCCAGAGCTAATAGAGTAGATAAGTAGATCCATATAATTATGTGCAATAATTGTAACAAGAGGCTAAATGCCTAGCTGTAGTTTTAATTAGCCGGTGCTTGAAATTAATAATTGCCGCTTTCTAAATCAGAAATCAGTGACTGTTGTTTAGGCTGCTATATTGGAATAATGGTGGGGGGATTGGCTGCATTCTACATCTCTTTATGTGTTTCTTTCATTGTGCTGCTGGGCCAGGGAGGGGAGGGGAGGGTAGGGGAGGGGAGGGGGAAAAACTGGGTCTATTTGGTTATCTTCCAAGTGCAGCATAGCTCAGCCGAGATTCCATTCATTGGGTTTACTGTGGATATCAGCATTAGGTTTTTTATGTTATGTTGGAAAGAACCAGAGGTGGGAGGCAGGCAGTCTGCAGGGGGAAGAGAAGAGAAGGGAAGGGAAGAGAAGAGAAGAGAAGAGAAGAGAAGAGAAGAGAAGAGAAGAGAAGAGAAGAGAAGAGAAGAGAAGGGAAGAGAAGGGAAGAGAAGGGAAGAGAAGGGAAGAGAAGGGAAGAGAAGAGAAGAGAAGGGAAGAGAAGAGAAGAGAAGAGAAGAGAAGGGAAGAGAAGAGAAGGGAAGGGAAGAGAAGAGAGAAAAAATGCTGTCAATGCTACAATTTACAGAGAATATCATCATCGACATCATCATTATAAAAACCCTCTCTCTGCTATTTAAACCATTGCCGGAATGAGAAAAAATTTAATCAATTCTGGAAATCTTTTTTATATATATATCACATTTCCCATAGGAGAAAAAAGGGCTGAAGCAGCAGTGTCATCTCCTCTTCAGACTAATATCTGTTAGCACTGAAACATCATGCCTCAATCGCTCTGCCCTTAGAGGATAGCTGGCTCTCTACAGTAGTGTGTTAATGATCAGTCCTGACCCCACACCTCATAACAACACTGGTGCATTAGACACAGGACTTAGTGGCAGGAGACTGCCGGGGCACAGACTCCAATGACAGCTGTAAATTTGATCTATCAGACTGTCAGGGTGCACTGGCAGGTTTGAGCGGGCCCAGAGTAAAGATAACTGACATCTTGCTGTCATTACTGCATGGGCCCGGCCGTCAATCTCTCCCCCGCCGCATTCCACCCCTTCTTTCTCTTCCTGTGTTGTTTCTTCTTTCCATTAAAACAATCGCCTGTCACTCTGAAACAGGGCCTTATTTCTCCAGGCCTCCCTTTCCAAAATAATTTGGTGATGGATTAAATGCTTTGGAAAAACCATATGACCCGGAGGTGTGTTTTGGGCAGAGCAAGGGCAGATTGAAGGCAAACTAATTCCAACTCTCTGTCTCTGTCTCCTATCTATCACTGCCAATTGCTTGCACCTCTCAGGCCTGGGATTCTCCTGCAGTGTTCATCACACCAACAAAGTTTGAGATGGGAAATGTGTTTATTTGGTTTGAGAAAGCTGGGAAATCCTAGTTCATAATTCTAGGGGTACTGTATTCAGGTATTTAAGTGTGATGGGATTTCCTCCTATGTTAATATCACCAGCATGTAGCCATTTTGTCACTTTCATTTACATCAGCATCAATCAACTTCAAATTACTAATTTAATTAAAATCATAATAACAAAGAAATGGTAAACAAAATGGCTGAAACATTTAGATGATCACACAGTGCTGGGTATTGTTTAATGTGCTGTCTATATAGAGCAGTAAAGACAGTACCATCTGGTATTTCTAGATGGAGAGCAGAGCAGGTACTCAGGCTTTCCATTACCCTTGTCAGTGCATCACTGCTGTGGGAGCTGAGCATCACCGCTGTGGGAGCTGAGAATCACTGCTGTGGGAGCTGAGCATCACTGCTGTGGGAGCTGAGCACCACTGCACGGCTCTGTTCAGTCTGCTCTGCTCCGCTCTGTTCCGGTTGCATGTCTCTCCCAGGGTTGTCCCTCTCACCCTCTAGTCTACACCACCACAGAACACTACCACATTGCTATCACGTCCCCAGCCCTGGCTGGTCCTTCCGCTACCTGTCTTAATGCCCTGCTCCCCAGCGGAGCCCAGGGGGCCTGGTGCTAGCCCGGGGCCAGGATGCTAACGCTGCTACGTCGCTACGCTAGTTCAGCTCCCACCTCTTTGGGAAGAGCAGCAGCAGCGGGGGTGGAAAAGTGTGGGACATTATGCTAATGAGAGGGCTTAGAGCAGAGCTCTAATCAAGTGTTGGTAGTGGTCGGACAGCTAGGCACAACCTTTACATCAGCAGACGCATGTTACACTGTGGATTTATTACGCTGATGACATGGCTGCTCTGCTCACCAAACAGGCCTAACAAACCTCCATGTCTGTCTATTACAACTTTTATGTTCAGTTATCACATACATATACTGGGAATGTATTTACTAAACTGGAATATTGGGGAAAAAGTCATATTTAGAATCAGATAGTTTTTTTTTGTATGCTTGTTATTGTAAAACATACAAGGGTGTAAAAAGGAATCATCATACACTAAAGAGCCTAGAATTGAAAAGGCCTACACTTTTACACCCGCTGGCCCTTCCGCTCCGTGTTGGTTAATAAACTGTGGCTGGCCCTTCCACTCCGTGTTGGTTAATAAACTATTGCTGGCCCTTCCAATCCGTGTTGGTTAATAAACTATGGCTGGCCCTTGCTCTCCGTGTTGGTAAATAAACGGTGCTTGCCCTTCCGTTCCGTGTTGGTAAATAAACTGTGGCTGGCCCTTCCACTCCGTGTTGGTTAATAAACTGTGGCTGGCCCTTCAGCTCCGTGTTGGTAAAGAAACTGTGCTTGCCCTTCCACTCCGTGTTGGTTAATAAACTGTGGCTGGCCCTTCCACTCCGTGTTGGTTAATAAACTGTGGCTGGCCCTTCCACTCCGTGTTGGTTAATAAACTGTGGCTGGCCCTTCCACTCCGTGTTGGTTAATAAACTGTGCTTGCCCTTCCACTCCGTGTTGGTTAATAAACTGTGGCTGGCCCTTCCACTCCGTGTTGGTTAATAAACTGTGGCTGGCCCTTCCACTCCGTGTTGGTTAATAAACTGTGGCTGGCCCTTCCACTCCGTGTTGGTTAATAAACTGTGGCTGGCCCTTCCACTCCGTGTTGGTTAATAAACTGTGGATGACCCTTCTGCTCCGTGTTGGGTAACCATTCCCTTTCTTTCTCCTCTTGGGTAAGCATGCCCTTTCTTTCCGACAGTGCCTTGCGTTGGCAGTGTTCTGTATTCAGTATTTGTGTGACAATTCACTTCCTTTATCTCCGGGGCTGCCTATCCTTCATCAGCTTAGTGTCAGCTTGTGCCTATTAGACAGATAGGGGCTTCCCTCACATCTTTTCAGGGAAAGGGATTTCAATGTTTCTCTGCTGCAAGGCTTTCTAACCCTGTTCATGGAGAGCTACCCTCCTGTAGGTTTTCACTCAAACCACAGTTGTAACTAACCTGATTCAGCTTATCAACCAGCTAATTATTAATGAATTACAGGACGGTAGCTCTCCAGGAACAGGGTTGGCGAGCCCTGCAGTCTGTCATGACAGCTGTGATTACTCTGACGGACCTGGTCTTGTCTTCTCCTCCTTCTCTCCCCATGCAGTCATTATGAGCAGGACCGCAATACGCTCAAGAAGAGGGAGTGGGAGCGGCGGACTCAGGAGGTGCAGCAGGATGAAGATCTCTTCTCCTCTGGGTTTAATCTGTTTGGGGAGCCGTACAAGGTAAGGAAGGAAGTGCATGAGGAGGTGGAAAGGAGGTCAGTCAGCATGCAGCATCCCATCTCCCATCCATTTTGCTAGCGCATTACCTAGCAGCAAGCATGGCGTAAGGTGCTAGATAAAATAAGTTTATACCCCCAGCTTCTACACCCCCCCCCCCCCCACATTATTCACACAGCTTCTACTCCCCATTATTCCCCCATAGCTTCTACCCCATTATATCCCCAGCTTCTACACCCCCATCATATCTCCAGCTTCTACACCCCCATTATATCCCCAGCTTCTACACCCCAATTATTCCTCCAGCTTCTACCTCCCCATTATTCCTCCAGCTTCTACCTCCCCATTAATTCCCCAGCTTCTACCCCCCTATTATAACCCCAGCTTCTACCCCCCCCCATTATACCCCTAGCTTCTACCCCCCATTATTCCCCCAGCTCCTACACCCCCATTATACCCCTAGCTTCTACCCCCCATTATACCCCCAGCTTCTACCCCCCACATTTTCCCCCCAGATTCTACGACCCCCCCTTTACTCCTCCAGCTTCTACTCCCCATTATACCCTTGGCTTCTACCCCCACATTTTCCCCCCAGCTTCTACGACCCCATTACTCCTCCTGCTTATACCCCCCATTATACCCCTAGCTTCTACTCCCCAATATTCCTCAAGCTTCTACACCCCCATAATACCCCCAGTTTCTACCCCCATTATTCCCCCAGCTTCTACCCCCATTATACACTCAGCTTTAACCCCCCATTATACCCCCAGCTTCCACCCCCCTACATAATACCACCAGCTTCTACCCCCCCCCCCCATTATTCACACAGCTTCTACTCCCCATTATTCCCCCATAGCTTCTACCCCATTATATCCCCAGCTTCTACACCCCCATTATTCCTCCAGCTTCTACCTCCCCATTATTCCTCCAGCTTCTACCTCCCCATTAATTCCCCAGCTTCTACCCCCCTATTATAACCCCAGCTTCTACCTCCCCCCCATTATACCCCAGCTTCTACCCCATTATTCCCCCAGCTTCTACACTCCCATTATACCCCTAGCTTCTACCCCCCATTATACCCCCAGCTTCTACCCCCCACATTTCCCCCCCAGATTCTACGACCCCCCCTTTACTCCTGCAGCTTCTACTCCCCATTATACCCTTAGCTTCTACCCCCACATTTCCCCCCCAGCTTCTACGACCCCATTACTCCTCCTGGTTATACCCCCCCCATTATACCCCTAGCTTCTACTCCCCAATATTCCTCAAGCTTCTACACCCCCATAATACCCCCAGTTTCTACCCCCATTATTCCCCCAGCTTCTACCCCCATTATACACCCAGCTTTGACCCCCCATTATACCCCCAGCTTCCACCCCCCTACATAATACCACCAGCTTCTACCCCCCCCCCCATTATTTCTCCAGCTTCTACTCCCCCAATATACCCCCAGCTTCTACCCCACACATTTTCCCCCCAGCTTCTACGACCCCCCATTACTCCTCCAGCTTCTACTCCCATTATACCCCCAGCTTCTACACCCCCATTATTTCTCCAGCTTCTAACCCCCAATATTCCTCAAGCTTCTACACCCCCATAATACCCCCAGCTTCTACCCCCATTATTCTCCCAGCTTCTACACCCCCATTATACACCCAGCTTTGACCCCCCCATTATACCCCCAGCTTCCACCCCCTCCATAATTCCACCAGCTTCTACCCCCCCATTATTACCCCAGCTTCTACACCCCTATTATTCCTCCATCTTCTACCCCCCCCCATTATACCCCAGCTTCTACCCCTAATATTCCCCCAGCTTCTAACCCCCCATTATACACCCAGCTTTGACATTTTTACATTTACATTTTAGTCATTTAGCAGACGCTCTTATCCAGAGCGACTTACAGGAGCAATTAGGGTTAAGTGCCATGCTTAAGGGCACATCGACAGATTTTTCACCTAGTCGGCTCGGGGATTAGAACCAGCGACCTTTCGGTTACTGGCACAACGCTCTTACCCACTAAGCTACCTGACCCCCCCATTATACCCCCAGCTTCCACCCCCCATAATACCCTCAGCTTCTACCCCCACTATTATACCCCCAGCTTCTACCCCCACTATTATACCCCCATCTTGTACCCCCCCATTATACCCCCAGCTTCTACCCCCCCCTTATTCCCCCAGCTTCTACCCCCCATTATTCCCCCAGCTTCTACCCCCCATTATTCCCCCAGCTTCTACCCCCATTATACCCCCAGCTTCTACCCCCCCCATTATGCCCCCAGCTTCTACCCCCCCATTATTCCCCCAGTTTATACCATCCCATTATTCTCCCAGCTTCTACCCTCCCCATTATACCCCCAGCTTCTACCCCCCATTATACCTCATCTTCTACCCCCTCCAGTCGTTGGGCTAGTAGTTAATCCCCTATTCCTGTCCGGTCTCGTCAGTCTGTCTCCAGTCTACTCTGGCTCCTCCAGTCGTTGGGCTCCATCAGTGTCTGCCAGTCTCCAAATGCACAGTTTTCACCACCTGCCAGATCTGTGTGTTCTCTCTCATGCTTTGTGTGTTACTGGATGAATGAGACACCACAGATGGTCAAATCAGTATTTCTATAGCAGGTGAATAGCATCTTGTTCTATGCGTACCCATATGTGCTGTTACTTTATGTTATATTAATTAAAGGATTGGAGACCACTGACTGCATCACGCAGATTACTGTCCATACGGGGGCTATAGGAATAGACCGTAGTGTGGACAGGATAAGATATCACAGACATTGAAGTGTTCCAAATGATCTGCTTCTCTATATTCCTTAAAATGCTTTTCTTTACATGCCATAATTATATTATGTTCTGCTTTAGCGTGTATTTGAAATTGTGCATCAAACACATCCCATATTGTCCATATGAATGATGTATAGTAGAGTAATGACATGTGAAAGACGATTACCCCTTTCTCCTGTAAGTCATGGAGGTTCCAAGCAGTCTCAGTCCTTCATGTCTCCCCTGCTCTCAGTATGATTTATGCATTGGCTGACTGGCTGCAGACATATACTAGAGAAGAGAGAGTGTGTGGTTTAGATGGAAATTAATTTTAGGTCCCCACAAGGATATAAAAACATAACGTGTGTGTGTGTGTGCAAGACTGGACGTGTTAAACTATTTTTGTGAGAAGAATAGTAAACAAACAAACATTTGACAAACTGGGTACATTTTGTTAGCCCCCACAAGGTCAAATACTATTTCTAGGGGGTTTAAGGTTAGAATTAGTGTTAGGGGTAGAATTACGTTAAGGGTTAGGGTTAAGAGCTAGGGTTAGTTTTAGGGTTAGGAGCTAGGGATAGTTTTAGGTTTAGTTTTTGGGTTAAGGTTAGGGTTAAGGTTAGTGTTAGTGTAAGAGTAGGGGTTAGGGTTAGGTGTTAGGGAAAATAGGATTTTGAATGGGACGGAATTGTGTGTTCCCACAAGGTTAGTTGTACAAGACTGTGTGCGTGCGAGCGTGTGTGTCCGCTTGTGCAGGAGGAAGGCACTGACCCAGCATTCCTCCAGTGAGCAAGCAGACAGACAGCAGGGGTAATGGGGAAAGGAACTATCTCAGTCTGGGTGGGTGGACTGGTACAACCCCACAATCAGACAAAGAGCAACTTGTTAGCCTTTCAGTAAATCTGCCAAAATATTGTTTGGAATTTGACGTTTAACCTTTCATAGCTACTGATTTTACGGTATCATGAGGAAACATCCTCATGTTGGTTCACTTTGATTTGCATTAACATCAGTTGTAGTACAGTAAGGTTACATATTAACTTGATGTATTGTCAGCAATGGAACTGCATTGTCCTAAATATAGATAGATGGCTTTAATCAGGCTATACTGTAGCCTGAGACAGATCTATGCTCCAGACGCCTACAGTGTCATTGACTCAGCTACTTAATAGTCATTGATGTCGTCACATCTCTCTCTCTCTCTCTCTCTCTCTCTCTCTCTCCCTCTCCCAGCTCAGTGCTCAGCAGAGAGTAATAGCAGTACTTTTTTTCTCTACCTCTCTCTACCTCTCTCTCTCTCTCTCTCTCTCTCTCACTCTCTCACTCTCTCTCTCCCTCTCTCTCTCTCCCTCTCCCTCTCTCTCAATTCAAGGGCTGAATTGGCATGGGAAACATATGTTAACATTGCCAAAGCAAGTGAAGTAGATAATAAACAAAAGTGAAATAAATAATAACAATTAACAGAATAAAGACATTTCAAATGTCATTATGTGCAAATAGTTAAGGTACAAAAGGGAAGATAAATAAACATTAAATATGGGTTGTATTTACAATGGTGTTTGTTCTTCACTGGTTGCCCTTTTCTTGTGGCAACAGGTCACAAATATTGCTGTTGTGATGGCACACTGTGGTATTTCACCCAATAGATATGGGAGTTTATCAAAATTGGATTTGTTTTCGAATTCTTTGTGGGTCTGTGTAATTTGAGGAAAATATGTGTCTCTAATATGGTCATACATTTGGCAGGAGGTTAGGAAGTGCAGCTCAGTTTCCACCTCATTTTGTGGGCAGTGTGCACATAGCCTGTCTTCTCTTGAGAGCCAGGTCTGCCTACGGCGGCCTTTCTCAATAGCAAGGCTATGCTCACTGAGTCTGTACAGTGGGGAAAAAAAGTATTTAGTCAGCCACCAATTGTGCAAGTTCTCCCACTTAAAAAGATGAGAGAGGCCTGTCATTTTCATCATAGGTACATGTCAACTATGACAGACAAAATGAGAAAAAGAAATCCAGAAAATCACATTGTAGGATTTTTAATGAATTTATTAGCAAATTATGGTGGAAAATAAGTATTTGGTCAATAACAAAAGTTTCTCAATACTTTGTTATATACCCTTTGTTGGCAATGACACAGGTCAAATGTTTTCTGTAAGTCTTCACAAGGTTTTCACACACTGTTGCTGGTATTTTGGTCCATTCCTCCATGCAGATCTCCTCTAGAGCAGTGATGTTTTGGGGCTGTCGCTGGGCAACACAGACTTTCAACTCCCTCCAAAGATTTTCTATGGGGTTGAGATCTGGAGACTGGCTAGGCCACTCCAGGACCTTGAAATGCTTCTTATGAAGCCACTCCTTCGTTGCCTGGGCGGTGTGTTTGGGATCATTGTCATGCTGAAAGACCCAGCCACGTTTCATCTTCAATGCCCTTGCTGATGGAAGGAGGTTTTCACTCAAAATCTCACGATACATGGCCCCAATCATTCTTTCCTTTACACGAATCAGTCGTCCTGGTCCCTTTGCAGAAAAACAGCCCCAAAGCATGATGTTTCCACCCCCATGCTTCACAGTAGGTATGGTGTTCTTTGGATGCAATTCAGCATTCTTTGTCCTCCAAACACGACGAGTTGAGTTTTTACCAAAAAGTTATATTTTGGTTTCATCTGACCATATGACATTCTCCCAATCCTCTTCTGGATCATCCAAATGCACTCTAGCAAACTTCAGACGGGCCTGGACATGTACTGGCTTAAGCAGGGGGACACGTCTGGCACTGCAGGATTTGAGTCCCTGGCGGTGTAGTGTGTTACTGATGGTAGGCTTTGTTACTTTGGTCCCAGCTCTCTGCAGGTCATTCACTAGGTCCCCCTGTGTGGTTCTGGGATTTTTGCTCACCGTTCTTGTGATCATTTTGACCCCACGGGGTGAGATCTTGCGTGGAGCCCCAGATCGAGGGAGATTATCAGTGGTCTTGTATGTCTTCCATTTCCTAATAATTGCTCCCACAGTTGATTTCTTCAAACCAAGCTGCTTACCTATTGCAGATTCAGTCTTCCCAGCCTGGTGCAGGTCTACAATTTTGTTTCTGGTGTCCTTTGACAGCTCTTTGGTCTTGGCCATAGTGGAGTTTGGAGTGTGACTGTTTGAGGTTGTGGACAGGTGTCTTTTATACTGATAACAAGTTCAAACAGGTGCCATTAATACAGGTAACGAGTGGAGGACAGAGGAGTCTCTTAAAGAAGAAGTTACAGGTCTGTGAGAGCCAGAAATCTTGCTTGTTTGTAGGTGACCAAATACTTATTTTCCACCATAATTTGCTAATAAATTCATTAAAAATCCTATAATGTGATTTTCTGGATTTTTTTCCTCAATTTGTCTGTCATAGTTGACGTGCACCTATGATGAAAATTACAGGCCTCTCTCATCTTTTTAAGTGGGAGAACCTGCACAATTGGTGCCTGACTAATTACTTTTTTTCCCCACTGTACATAGTCAAAGCTTTTCTTAAGTTTTGATCAGTCACAGTGGTCAGGTATTCTGCCATTGTGTACTTTCTGTTTAGGGCCAAATAGCATTCTAGTTTGCTCAGTTTTTTTGTTAATTCTTTCCAATGTGTCAAGTAATTATCTTTTTGTTTTTTCATGACTTGGTTGGGCCTAATTGTGTTGCTATCATGGGGCTCTGTTTTTGTTTGTGAACAGAGCCCCAGGACCAGCTTGCTTAGGGGATTCTTCTCCAGGTTCATCTCTCTGTAGGTGATGGCTTTGTTATGGAAGGTTTGGGAATCGCTTCCTTTTAGGTGGTTGTAGAATTTAACGGGTCTTTTCTGGATCTCTCTCTCTCTCTCTCTCTCTCTCTCTCTCTCTCTCTCTCTCTCTCTCTCTCTCTCTCTCTCTCTCTCTCTCTCTCTCTCTCTCTCTCTCTCTCTCTCTCTCTCTCTCTCTCTCTCTCTCTCTCGTATATATCTCAGGCTGCTATTAGTAAATCATGCTTTAACCCTGTTTAATGGAACTATGCTGTTAGCAGCTATTGGGGACTGATTTACTGCTTTCCACTGGCACCTAGAGAGATGCCCCAGAGAAGAGCTGGCTGTACCTTCAGAAGCCCCGCGGTCCCTCTTTCTCCCTGGTCCCCCAGTCGTCAGCCCCGGTACTGGATGTTTTAGTCATGGGCACCAGCGTTACCGTTGAGGAGCAATTTCTTTCAGAATTGTATTGTGGTTTGTAGCTGAGTCTACCTTACATCTGCTAGCTCCTGGATCCCCCGCTGTCGTTAGTGCTCTATTGATTTAAGATGATTTGTGCTAGGTGTTTACTCATGTGGACCCATATTGATGCTCTTTATTGGGAAGCACTAATGGATATAATGCAAACTGCTGAGGCTTTCTGCTCCTGCACCAGTGAGGAAGGAAGGCTTTTACAGGCAGAGATAACCAGATTGGTTTACAAAGGAGAGAGACCATTTACAGTGGGGAAAAAAAGTATTTAGTCAGCCACCAATTGTGCAAGTTCTCCCACTTAAAAAGATGAGAGAGGCCTGTAATTTTCATCATATGTACACGTCAACTATGACAGAGAAATTTAGGAAAAAAAATCCAGAAAAATCACATTGTAGGATTTTTAATGAATTTATTTGCAAATTATGGTGGAAAATAAGTATTTGGTCACCTACAAACAAGCAAGACTTCTGGCTCGCACAGACCTGTAACTTCTTCTTTAAGAGGCTCCTCTGTCCTCCACTCGTTACCTGTATTAATGGCACCTGTTTGAACTTGTTATCAGTATAAAAGACATCTGTCCATAACCTCAAACAGTCACACTCCAAACTCCACTATGGCCAAGACCAAAGAGCTGTCAAAGGACACCAGAAACAAAATTGTAGACATGCACCAGGCTGGGAAGATTGAATCTGCAATAGGTAAGCAGCTTGGTTTGAAGAAATCAACTGTGGGAGCAATTATTATGAAATGGAAGACATACAAGACCACGGATTATCTCCCTCGATCTGGGGCTCCACGCAAGATCTCACCCCATGGGGTCAAAATGATCACAAGAACGGTGAGCAAAAATCCCAGAACCACACGGGGGGACCTAGTGAATGACATGCAGAGAGCTGGGACCAAAGTAACAAGCCTACCATCAGTAACACACTACGCCGCCAGGGACTCAAATCCTGCAGTGCGAGACGTGTCACCCTCCTTAAGCCAGGACATGTCCAGGCCCGTCTGAAGTTTGCTAGAGTGCATTTGGATGATCCAGAAGAGGATTGGGAGAATGTCATATGGTCAGATGAAACCAAAATAGAACTTTTTGGTAAAAACTCAACTCGTCGTGTTTGGAGGACAAAGAATACTGAGTTGCATCCAAAGAACACCATACCTACTGTGAAGCATGGGGGTGGAAACATCATGCTTTGGGGCTGTTTTTCTGCAAAGGGACCAGGACGACTGATCCGTGTAAAGGAAAGAATGAATGGGGCCATGTATCGTGAGATTTTGAGTGAAAACCTCCTTCCATCAGCAAGGGCATTGAAGATGAAACGTGGCTGGGTCTTTCAGCATGACAATGATCCCAAACACACCGCCCGGGCAACGAAGGAGTGGCTTCGTAAGAAGCATTTCAAGGTCCTGGAGTGGCCTAGCCAGTCTCCAGATCTCAACCCCATAGAAAATCTTTGGAGGGAGTTGAAAGTCTGTGTTGCCCAGCGACAGCCCCAAAACATCACTGCTCTAGAGGAGATCTGCATGGAGGAATGGGCCAAAATACCAGCAACAGTGTTTGAAAACCTTGTGAAGACTTACAGAAAACGTTTGACCTGTGTCATTGCCAACAAAGGGTATATAACAAAGTATTGAGAAACTTTTGTTATTGACCAAATACTTATCCACCATAATTTGCTAATAAATCCATTAAAAATCCTACAATGTGATTTTCTGGATTTTTTTCCTCATTTGTCTGTCATAGTTGACGTGTACCTATGATGAAAATTACAGGCCTCTCTCATCTTTTTAAGTGGGAGAACATGCACAATTGGTGGCTGACTAAATACTTTTTTTCCCCACTGTAACAGATAATGATTGCTGGATGAGTCTTCGCTCTGGGTCTTTCACTCATTATTGTTTAACATATTTTGTTCGTTTTCAGATTTTTTTTATTTTCCATATTGAAGGCAAATTACATTTATTGTAAAATGATAATCACATGGCCAATTGTGAACATTGCCAATCCCATGACAACAGTGAGGGAGAAGAGTACACATAATATCATATATCAATGTATCATCAGTCTCAGTCCAGGGTAGGTACAGTATCTATCATCAGTCTCAGTCCAGGGTAGGTACAGTATCTATCATCAGTCTCAGTCCAGGGTAGTTACAGTATCTATCATCAGTCTCAGTCCAGGGTAGTTACAGTATCTATCATCAGTCTCAGTCCAGGGTAGTTACAGTATCTATCATCAGTCTCAGTCCAGGGTAGGTACAGTATCTATCATCAGTCTCAGTCCAGGGTAGTTACAGTATCTATCATCAGTCTCAGTCCAGGGTAGTTACAGTATCTATCATCAGTCTCAGTCCAGGGTAGGTACAGTATCTATCATCAGTCTCAGTCCAGGGTAGGTACAATATACAGTGAGGGGAAAAAAGTATTTGATGCCCTGCTGATTTTGTATGTTTGCCCACTGACAAAGACATGATCAGTCTATAGTTTTAATGGTAGGTTTATTTGAACAGTGAGAGACAGAATAACAACAAAAAAATCCAGAAAAGCGCATGTCAAAAATGTTATTAACTGATTTGCATTTTAATGAGGGAAATAAGTATTTGACCCCTCTGCAAAACATGACTTAGTACTTGGTGGCAAAACCCTTGTTGGCAATCACAGAGGTCAGACGTTTCTTGTAGTTGGACACCAGGTTTGCACACATCTCAGGAGGGATTTTGTCCCACTCCTCTTTGCAGATCTTCTCCAAGTCATTAAGAGTTCGAGGCTGACGTTTGGCAACTCGAACCTTCAGCTCCCTCCACAGATTTTCTATGGGATTAAGGTCTGGAGACTGGCTAGGCCACTCCAGGACCTTAATGTGCTTCTTCTTGAGCCACTCCTTTGTTGCCTTGGCCGTGTGTTTTGGGTCATTGTTATTCTGGAATACCCATCCATAACCCATTTTCAATGCCCTGGCTGAGGGAAGGAGGTTCTCACCCAAGATTTGACGGTACATGGCCCCGTCCATTGTCCCTTTGATGCGGTGAAGTTGTCTAGTCCCCTTAGCAGAAAAACACCCCCAAAGCATAATGTTTCCACCTCCATGTTTGACGGTGGGGATGGTGTTCTTGGGGTCATAGGCAGCATTCCTCCTCCTCCAAACACGGCGAGTTGAGTTGATGCCAAAGAGCTCGATTTTGGTCTCATCTGACCACAACACTTTTACCCAGTTCTCCTCTGAATCATTCAGATGTTCAGTGGCAAACATCAGATGGGCCTGTATATGTGCTTTCTTGAGCAGGGGGACCTTGCGTGCACTGCAAGATTTCAGTCCTTCACGGCGTAGTGTGTTACCAATTGTTTTCTTGTTGACTATGGTCCCAGCTGCCTTGAGATCATTGACAAGATCCTCCCGTGTAGTTTTGGGCTGATTCCTCACCGTTCTCATGATCATTGCAACTCCACGAGGTGAGATCTTGCATGGAGCCCCAGGCCGAGGGAGATTGACAGTTCTTTTGTGTTTCTTCCATTTGCGAATAATCACACCAACTGTTGTCACCTTCTCACCAAGCTGCTTGGCGATGGTCTTGTAGCCCATTCCAGCCTTGTGTAGGTCTACAATCTTGGCCATGGTGGAGAGTTTGGAATCTGATTGATTGATTGCTTCTGTGGACAGGTGTCTTTTATACAGGTAACAAGCTGAGATTAGGAGCAGTCCCTTTAAGAGTGTGCTCCTAATCTCAGCTCGATACCTGTATAAAAGACACCTGGGAGCCAGAAATCTTTGTGATTGAGAGGGGGTCAAATACTTATTTCCCTCATTAAAATGCAAATCAATTCATAACATTTTTGACATGCGTTTTTCTGGATTTTTTTGTTGTTATTCTGTCTTTCATTGTTCAAATAAACCTACCATTAAAATTATAGACATTTCTTTGTCAGTGGGCAAACGTACAAAATCAGCAGAGGATCAAATACTTTTTTCCCTCACTGTATATCATCAGTCTCAGTCCAGGGTAGGTACAGTATATACCATCAGTCTCAGTCCAGGGTAGTTACAGTATCTATCATCAGTCTCAGTCCAGGGTAGTTACAGTATCTATCATCAGTCTCAGTCCAGGGTAGTTACAGTATCTATCATCAGTCTCAGTCCAGGGTAGTTACAGTATCTATCATCAGTCTCAGTCCAGGGTAGTTACAGTATCTATCATCAGTCTCAGTCCAGGGTAGGTACAGTATCTATCATCAGTCTCAGTCCAGGGTAGGTACAGTATCTATCATCAGTCTCAGTCCAGGGTAGGTACAGTATCTATCATCAGTCTCAGTCCAGGGTAGGTACAGTATCTATCATCAGTCTCAGTCCAGGGTAGTTACAGTATCTATCATCAGTCTCAGTCCAGGGTAGTTACAGTATCTATCATCAGTCTCAGTCCAGGGTAGGTACAGTATCTATCATCAGTCTCAGTCCAGGGTAGTTACAGTATCTATCATCAGTCTCAGTCCAGGGTAGGTACAGTATCTATCATCAGTCTCAGTCCAGGGTAGTTACAGTATCTATCATCAGTCTCAGTCCAGGGTAGTTACAGTCTCAGTCCACAGTAGTTACAGTATATATTATTGTATCCCTGTAGTGTGTCCCTGTAGCGTATCCCTGTAGCATAACCCTGTATCTCTGTAGCATAACCCTGTAGCGTATCCCTGTAGCATAACCCCGTAGTGTATCCCTGTAGCTTATCCCTCTATCCCTGTAGCGTATCCCTGTTGACTGTGTATTATTCAACATCCTCACAGCATCCTCCCTTACAGACAATATATGGAAGATGTGCCAATGTCTTCTACACATTCACTGGCATCCTTGGGAAGCCTTTGGAATTCACTACAACTACAACTAGCTGTGGATAAAACCTACTTTCCCCTTGTCATACAGTATGAATCAGCTCAGTCAAATTAGCTTTCATTTCTACTCTTTGTATCTCAGATCTCATCTGAGTTCAATCATAAAGGCTAGCATTAAGCCATGATCCCAGCGATGGGCTTTAATCCTGATCCATCGCGTTGCAAAGCCGTGATGGCAGAGCTGTGGTGGCAGAGTTGTGTTGGGGTGGCAGGGCTGTGATGGCACGCAGGGTTTGAACTGTGGGATCTGACACTGATTTAGAGAGCAAGCAAAGCCTCCCATTGAGAGCCTGTTGGCCTGTACAGAGTGATATTGCCCTAGTGCCCCGACCGGCACATCACTGCTGCTGCCTGCCACCATACAAAGTATGTCTCTTTTTAGTATTCTCCTATTCAAATGCTTTTTCAGATCCTCTCTGCACACACACATAAGCACACACACACACACAGTCAGACATAAATGCACACACCTGCACACACAAACACACACGCACTTCAACAGAGCTGCTTCCTGGGGAGAAATGTCTGTTGACAAGTGGCCAGCTGCTTTCCTCTTGAGTGCATTTCTCTTTTTAATGCCTCTCCCATATGAGTTGGGAAACATGTCAGGCAAAGGTTCATCAGTCTCCAGCGTTGACGATATGCCATATGCTCTGATTTAAGACATGATGTATTAGGCATGTTATTGGAAGCCTTTACAGTAATGACGGATCAGCTCAGCAGAAGTCACTCAGCTGATGGATGAGTTCATGAAGGCAGTGCAGTATTTGTGACCCACTGTCTCTTTTCAGTCTTATGTTTCAACATTTGAAATTGTGTTTTTTACATTGGATAAAAGTACAGACTCAGAGCTTCAAAATGGCGTATCATACACACTGCAGTTGGAGGAAACATGGGGAAGTAATGCTGCTTTAAAAGTTGATAAATGTATAATCCCATTTAGGACAAAAAGCCATTCAAACATTTTGCTTGATTTTTACACTTGCTCTACATTAATCCTTGGGAAACATATACAGTGAGGGGAAAAAAGTATTTGATCCCCTGCTGATTTTGTACGTTTGCCCACTGACAAAGAAATGATCAGTCTATAATTTTAATGGTAGGTTTATTTGAACAGTGAGAGACAGAATAACAACAAACAAATCCAGAAAAACACATGTCAGAAATGTTATAAATTGATTTGCATTTTAATGAGGGAAATAAGTATTTGACCCCCTCTCAGTCATAAAGATTTCTGGCTCCCAGGTGTCTTTTATACAGGTAACGAGCTGAGATTAGGAGCACACTCTTAAAGGGAGTGCTCCTAATCTCAGCTTGTTACCTGTATAAAAGACACCTGTCCACAGAAGCAATCAATCAATCAGATTCCAAACTCTCCACCATGGCCAAGACCAAAGAGCTCTCCAATGATGTCAGGGACAAGATTGCAGACCTACACAAGGCTGGAATGGGCTACAAGACCATCGCCAAGCAGCTTGGTGAGAAGGTGACAACAGTTTGTGCGATTATTCGCAAATGGAAGAAACACAAAATAACTGTCAATCTCCCTCAGCCTGGGGCTCCATGCAAGATCTCACCTCGTGGAGTTGCAATGATCATGAGAACGAGGAATCAGCCCAGAACTACACTGGAGGATCTTGTCAATGATCTGAAGGCAGCTGGGACCATAGTCACCAAGAAAACAATTGGTAACACACTACGCTGTGAAGGACTGAAATCTTGCTGCGCCCGCAATGTCCCCCTGCTCAAGAAAGCACATATACAGGCCCGTCTGAAGTTTGTCAATAAACATCTGAATGATTCAGAGGAGAACTGGGTGAAAGTGTTGTGGTCAGATGAGACCAAAATTGAGCTCTTTGGCATCAACTCAACTCGACATGTTTGGAGGAGGAGGAATGCTGCCTATGACCCCAAGAACACCATCCCCACCGTCAAACATGGAGGTGGAAACATTATGCTTTGGGTTGTTTTTCTGCTAAGGGGTCAGGACAACTTCACCGCATCAAAGGGACGACGGACGGGGCCATGTACCGTCAAATCTTGGGTGAGAACCTCCTTCCCTCAGCCAGGGCATTGAAAATGGGTCGTGGATGGGTATTCCAGCATGACAATGACCCAAAACACACGGCCAAGACAACAAAGGAGTGGCTCAAGAAGAAGCACATTAACGTCCTGGAGTGGCCTAGCCAGTCTCCAGACCTTAATCCCATAGAAAATCTGTGGAGGGAGCTGAATGTTCGAGTTGCCAAACGTCAGCCTCGAAACCTTAATGACTTGGAGAAGATCTGGAAAGAGGAGTGGAACAAAATCCCTCCTGAGATGTGTGCAAACCTGGTGGCCAACTACAAGAAACGTCTGACCTCTGTGATTGCCAACAAGGGTTTTGCCACCAAGTACTAAGTCATGTTTTGCAGAGAGGTCAAATACTTATTTCCCTCAATAAAATGCAAATCAATTTATAACATTTTTGACATGTGTTTTTCTGGATTTTTTTGTTGTTATTCTGTCTCTCACTGTTCAAATAAACCTACCATTAAAATGATAGACTGATCATGTCTTTGTCAGTGGGCAAACGTACAAAATCAGCAGGGGATCAAATACTTTTTTCCCTCACTGTATTTAGAAAAGGAATACTTTCACCAAATTGCCTAAATGGATTCTCTGAACATTATCTCACCACTTTACCCCATTAGGGAAACCATTTACTGTATTAAATAGCCTGTTGTTGTATAATAAAGATAATCTTCCACGTTGAACAGCTACGTGCTGCTCTTTGTTTATACCCATTTAGCATCGTTTAGACCCTCTCAAGCCTTAGACCTGCCCATCTCTTAAAGATTTCACATTGGAACACATGCTAATGTGGCCATGTGCTAAAGCAGTGAGGTAGTGCTTAAAAAATATATATATTTCAACAATAAAAACTTTATTAACTTCAAGTGCTAAAGGTAGTAGCCTATAATTAGGAAAAATGTAAAACACAAACACATAAAGTTAAAAACAATATCTAGACCTAGGCCAGTGCAGTCGGTGCCGTTTAAGATGAGGGAAGACTTATTTCTATTACAGCATATTGGATGACTGTCATTCATATTACATTCACCCAGCTCAATGTAACAGAGATAGGTTTAGGCTTCTACATGATACAACATTTTCCCCTATACCCATCGTGAGGTTGCTACAACCTAGCCTATGAATGAAAGTTTACAACGTAGGTGCACAGGTTGAGTAATCAAGGTGACAGACATTGACACATTCAATACCGCCTTGCACGCTCTTGCCTGCATCTAGCTGATCTAGGATGTATCAAATCAAATCAAATCAAATTTTATTGGCCACATGCGCCGAATACAACAGGTGCAGACATTACAGTGAAATGCTTACTTACAGCCCTTAACCAACAGTGCATTTATTTTTAATAAAAAAGTAAAATAAAACAACAACAAAAAGTGTTGAGAAAAAAAAGAGCAGAAGTAAAATTAAATAACAGTAGGGAGGCTATATATACAGGGGGGTACCGATGCAGAGTCAATGTGCGGGGGCACCGGCTAGTTGAGGTAGTTGAAGTAATATGTACATGTGGGTAGAGTTAAAGTGACTATGCATAAATAATTAACAGAGTAGCAGCAGCGTAAAAAGATGTGGTGGGCACTGGGGGTGGGGGCAGTGCAAATAGTCCGGGTAGCCATGATTAGCTGTTCAGGAGTCTTATGGCTTGGGGGTAGAAGCTGTTGAGAAGTCTTTTGGACCTAGAATTGGCACTCCGGTACCGCTTGCCGTGCGGTAGCAGAGAGAACAGTCTATGACTAGGGTGGCTGGAGTCTTTGACAATTTTGAGGGCCTTCCTCTGACACCGCCTGGTATAGAGGTCCTGGATGGCAGGAAGCTTGGCCCCAGTGATGTACTGGGCCGTACGCACTACCCTCTGTAGTGCCTTGCGGGCGCAGGCCAAGCAGTTGCCATACCAGGCGGTGATGCAACCAGTCAGGATGGTCTCGATGGTGCAGCTGTAGAATTGTTTGAGGATCTGAGGACCCATGCCAAATCTTTTCAGTCTCCTGAGGGGGAATAGGCTTTGTCGTGCCCTCTTCACGACTGTCTTGGTGTGTTTGGACCATGATAGTTCGTTGGTGATGTGGACACCAAGGAACTTGAAGCTCTCAACCTGTTCCACTACAGCCCCGTCGATGAGAATGGGGGCGTGCTCAGTCCTCTTTTTTTCCTGTAGTCCACAATAATTTCCTTTGTCTTGGTCACGTTGAGGGAGAGGTTGTTATCCTGGCACCACACGGCCAGGTCTCTGACCTCCTCCCTATAGGCTGTCTCATCGTTGTCGGTGATCAGGCCTACCACTGTTGTGTCGTCGGCAAACTTAATGATGGTGTTGGAGTCGTGCCTGGCCTTGCAGTCATGGGTGAACAGGGAGAACAGGAGGGGACTGAGCACACACCCCTGAGGGGCCCCCGTGTTGAGGATCAGTGTGGCAGATGTGTTGTTACCTACCCGTACCCCCTGGGGGCGGCCCGTCAGGAAGACCAGGATCCAGTTGCAGAGGGAGGTGTTTAGTCCCAGGATCCTTAGCTTAGTGATGAGCTTTGAGGGCACTATGGTGTTGAATGCTGAGCTGTAGTCAATGAATAGCATTCTCACGTAGGTGTTCCTCTTGTCCAGGTGGGAAAGGGCAGTGTGGAGTGCAATAGAGATTGCATCATCTGTGGATCTGTTGGGGCGGTATGCAAATTGGAGTGGGTCTAGGGTTTCTGGGATAATGGTGTTGATGTGAGCCATGACCAGCCTTTCAAAGCACTTCATGGCAACAGACGTCAGTGCTACGGGTCGGTAGTCATTTAGGCAGGTTATCTTAGTGTCCTTGGACACGGGGACTATGGTGGTCTGCTTGAAACATGTTGGTATTACAGACTCAGTCAGGGACATGTTGAAAATGTCAGTGAAGACACTTGCCAGTTGGTCAGCACATGCTCGGAGTACACATCCTGGTAATCCGTCTGGCCCTGCGTCCTTGTGAATGTTGACCTGCTTAAAAGTCTTACTCACATCGGCTACGGAGAGCGTGATCACATAGTCATCCGGAACAGCTGGTGCTCTCATGCATGCTTCAGTGTTGCTTGCCTCGAAGCGAGCATAGAAGTGGTTTAGCTCGTCTGGTAGGCTTGTGTCACTGGGAAGCTCGCGGCTGTGCTTCCCTTTGTAGTCTGTAATAGTTTTCAAGCCCTGCCAAATCCGACGAGCGTCAGAGCCAGTGTAGTATGATTCAATCTTAGTCCTGTATTGACTCTTTGCCTCTTTGATGGTTCGTCGGAGGGCATAGCGGGATTTCTTATAAGCGTCCGGGTTAGAGTCCCTCTCCTTGAAAGCGGCAGCTCTACCCTTTAGCTCAGTGTGGATGTTTCCTGTAATCCATGGCTTCTGGTTGGGGTATGTACGTACGGTCACTGTGGGGACGACATCATCGATGCACTTATTGATGAAGCCAGTGACTGATGTGGTGTACTCCTCAATGCTATCTGAAGAATCCCGGAACATGTTCCAGTCTCAAAATATAGTGGTGATCCTAACTGACCTAAGACAGGGAATTTTTACTAGGATGAAATGTCAAGAATTGTGAAAAACTGAGTTTAAATGTATTTGGCTAAGGTGTATGTAAACTTCCGACTTCAACTGTATATATATATATATATATATATATATATATATATGTATATGTATATATATATATATGTATATGTATGTGTATATAATAATATGCCATTTAGCAGACGCTTTTATCCAAAGCGACTTACAGTCATGCGTGCATAGTGGTCCCGGGGATCGAACCCACTACCTTGGCGTTACAAGCGCCGTGCTCTACCAGTTGAGCTACAGAGGACCACATATATATATACACAGTGGGGAAAAAAAGTATTTAGTCAGCCACCAATTGTGCAAGTTCTCCCACTTCAAAAGATGAGAGAGGCCTGTAATTTTCATCATAGGTACACGTCAACTATGACAGACAAATTGAGGAACAAAAATCCAGAAAATCACATTGTAGGATTTTTAATGAATTTATTTGCAAATTATGGTGGAAAATAAGTATTTGGTCACCTACAAACAAGCAAGATTTCTGGCTCTCACAGACCTGTAACTTCTTCTTTAAGAGGCTCCTCTGTCCTCCACTCGTTACCTGTATTAATGGCACCTGTTTGAACTTGTTATCAGTATAAAAGACACCTGTCCACAACCTCAAACAGTCACACTCCAAACTCCACTATGGCCAAGACCAAAGAGCTGTCAAAGGACACCAGAAACAAAATTGTAGACCTGCACCAGGCTGGGAAGACTGAATCTGCAATAGGTAAGCAGCTTGGTTTGAAGAAATCAACTGTGGGAGCAATTATTAGGAAATGGAAGACATACAAGACCACTGATAATCTCCCTCGATCTGGGGCTCCACGCAATATCTCACCCCGTGGGGTCAAAATGATCACAAGAACGGTGAGCAAAAATCCCAGAACCACACGGGGGGACCTAGTGAATGACCTGCAGAGAGCTGGGACCATAGCAACAAAGCCTACCATCAGTAACACACTACGCCGCCAGGGACTCAAATCCTGCAGTGCCAGACGTGTCCCCCTGCTTAAGCCAGTACATGTCCAGGCCCGTCTGAAGTTTGCTAGAGTGCATTTGGATGATCCAGAAGAGGATTGGGAGAATGTCATATGGTCAGATGAAACCAAAATAGAACTTTTTGGTAAAAACTCAACTCGTCGTGTTTGGAGGACAAAGAATGCTGAGTTGCATCCAAAGAACACCATACCTACTGTGAAGCATGGGGGTGGAAACATCATGCTTTGGGGCTGTTTTTCTGCAAAGGGACCAGGACGACTGATCCGTGTAAAGGAAAGAATGGTTGGGGCCATGTATCGTGAGATTTTGAGTGAAAACCTCCTTCCATCAGCAAGGGCATTGAAGATGAAACGTGGCTGGGTCTTTCAGCATGACAATGATCCCAAACACACCGCCCAGGTAATGAAGGAGTGGCTTCGTAAGAAGCATTTCAAGGTCCTGGAGTGGCCTAGCCAGTCTCCAGATCTCAACCCCATAGAAGATCTTTGGAGGGAGTTGAAAGTCCGTGTTGCCCAGCGACAGCCCCAAAACATCACTGCTCTAGAGGAGATCTGCATGGAGGAATGGGCCAAAATACCAGCAACAGTGTGTGAAAACCTTGTGAAGACTTACAGAAAACGTTTGACCTGTGTCATTGCCAACAAAGGGTATATAACAAAGTATTGAGAAACTTTTGTTATTGACCAAATACTTATTTTCCACCATAATTAGCAAATAAATTCATTTAAAATCCTACAATGTGATTTTCTGGATTTTTTTTCTCATTTTGTCTGTCATAGTTGACGTGTACCTATGATGAAAATTACAGGCCTCTCTCATCTTTTTAAGTGGGAGAACGTGCACTTGTATTTGATACACTGCCGATTTTGCAGGTTTTCCTACTTACAAAGCATGTAGAGGTCTGTAATTTTTATCATAGGTACACTTCAACTGTGAGAGACGGAATCTAAAATAAAAATCCAGAAAATCACATTGTATGATTTTTAAGTAATTAATTTGCATTTTATTGCATGACAGAAGTATTTGATACATCAGAAAAGCAGAACTTAATATTTGGTACAGAAACCTTTGTTTGCAATTACAGAGATCATACGTTTCCTGTAGGTCTTGACCAGGTTTGCACACACTGCAGCAGGGATTTTGGCCCACTCCTCCATACAGACCTTCTCCAGATCCTTCAGGTTTCGGGGCTGTCTCTGGGCAATACGGACTTTCAGCTCCCTCTAAAGATTTTCTATTGGGTTCAGGTCTGGAGACTGGCTAGGCCACTCCAGGACCTTGAGATGCTTCTTACAGAGCCACTCCTTAGTTGCCCTGGCTGTGTGTTTCGGGTCGTTGTCATGCTGGAAGACCCAGCCACGACCCATCTTCAATGCTCTTACTGAGGGAAGGAGGTTGTTGGCCAAGATCTCGCGATACATGGCCCCATCCATCCTCCCCTCAATACGGTGCAGTCGTCCTGTCCCCTTTGCAGAAAAGCATCCCCAAAGAATGATGTTTCCACCTCCATGCTTCACGGTTGGGATGGTGTTCTTGGGGTTGTACTCATCCTTCTTCTTCCTCCAAACACGGCGAGTGGAGTTTAGACCAAAAAGCTCTATTTTTGTCTCATCAGACCACATTACCTTCTCCCATTCCTCCTCTGAATCATCCAGATGGTCATAGGCAAACTTCAGACGGGCCTGGACATGCGCTGGCTTGAGCAGGGGGACCTTGCGTGCGCTGCAGGATTTTAATCCATGACGGCGTAGTGTGTTACTAATGGTTTTCTTTGAGACTGTGGTCCCAGCTCTCTTCAGGTCATTGACCAGGTCCTGCCGTGTAGTTCTGGGCTGATCCCTCACCTTCCTCATGATCATTGATGCCCCACAAGGTGAGATCTTGCATGGAGCCCCAGACCGAGGGTGATTGACCGTCATCTTGAACTTCTTCCATTTTCTAATAATTGCGCCAACAGTTGTTGCCTTCTCACCAAGCTGCTTGCCTATTGTCCTGTAGCCCATCCCAGCCTTGTGCAGGTCTACAATTTTTTCCCTGATGTCCTTACACAGCTCTCTGGTCTTGGCCATTGTGGAGAGGTTGGAGTCTGTTTGATTGAGTGTGTGGACAGGTGTCTTTTATTCAGGTAACGAGTTCAAACAGGTGCAGTTAATACAGGTAATGAGTGGAGAACAGGAGGGCTTCTTAAAGAAAAACGAACAGGTCTGTGAGAGCCGGAATTCTTACTGGTTGGTAGGTGATCAAATACTTATGTCATGCAATAAAATGCAAATTAATTACTTAAAAATCATACAATGTGAAAAATCGGCAGTGTATCTCCCCACTGTATAGATGTGTGTGTGTGTATATATATACGCAGATGAGCAGGGACCCAGTAGTCCCTGCAGTAGAGTCAGTAGAAATGCCTCTTTAGTGTCCTATGTTTTCATAACTGTGACCTTAATTGCCTGCTGATAGTGTCTTAACGACCGTTCCACAGGTGCATGTTCATTAATTGTTTATGGTTCATTGAATAAGCATTGGAATCGGTGTTTAAACCCTTTACAATGTAGATCTGTGAAGTTATTTGGATTTGTACAAATTATCTTTGAAAGACAGGGTCCTGAAAAATGGATTTTTCTTTTTTTGCTAAGTTTATATAAACATCCATTTACAGCAGTGTAATTTATTTGTGAATAAAAGCTATAGTAGATAGCCAGATACAGTGACATTGTTATACTTCTCTGTCCTAGTGAAGCTACTCCTTTCATCAGCTGTAGTTAGTCTCTAACCAGAGCAGTCAGACTGCAGTCAGTGCGCTAAAGGACAGCCCTGATCCCAGCAGCCCAGGGCTCCTTCCTTCTCTATACAAGAGCCATTTGTGCCCTGTCCTCCACATGTCTTTCCCCTCACAGAGAATGACAGCGTCTGGGAGGTCGACAAGTGCCCCTTCAACATCATACTCACAAAAAATATTGAGCCCTCACCGCACAGCTTAAATAACATGTGTGTGCTTAGGCTGCCCTTTGGAGGACACACTGACGGTGGAAAACAGACTGCTGCTTTGGGCTGGTTGCTGCTTGGTCAAACACAGACTGTTGTTACAGTAGGGGCCGGTCTGTGCTGCCAGGTCTGTTTTGAGGCTTTTCCCCCTCTCTGGCTCCTGAAATTATGACTGACCTGATACAGGGGTCACTCCTTAGTGTGTATCACTCCTCGTGGGAGACAAACTTTTGGACACATCCAGGACTGTAAAAGACCTGTTGAAAGCCGTCCTGTTGTCTGGTTAGATATCCCAAACGCTTGGTGAATCCCTCCCTCTCTCCCTATGCCCATGTGTCCTAATAAACTGCCCCATTTCATTCCTAATGTCAACCTCTCCCATCACTGCTCAGCAACCACTACACGAACACTAACTGGGGATAGTTATCCATTTGGGTGAGCTTAATTGTAATTATTCTTGGAACAACAACTGCACAGCCATTAGAGTTTTATGGGGGACAGGGGTGGTCAGGGGTGAGGCTTGGCATGCAGAGAGCAGTTTAGCCCTAGCTGGCATCTTCTTCGGTTGACAGGTCAAAGGTTAACCACCCAGCAGATAATTCCCCTTCCCAGCAGCATGTATCTTCATGCTCCACACCATCCCTTCCCCGGACCATCAACCATTATTTCTTTATTTACTTTTATGCTGTTAACATTGAATAGTGCAAATACACAGGCTTATGCTTCCTGAGTCTGACGCAGTGTTGTGCTATTATCACCCCCACAGTCCTCTGTCATACCAAAGGGATATGCTGCTACACTGTACACATTTATATTTTCCCTTTGTTGCCTTTCAATAGCCTAATTATATCCCTATACAGAAAACAGCTTTGCATGGCTTGGCAATTCTATTGTACGACTGAAATTAATCTTCATTTGCAGTTCTTTTCAAATAGATAGTGATGTGTTTCTGTTATAATTTCTGTTTTATATAGCGTGCATCTTAGCATAATGCATGTTTTAGTGCAATTGTTGTACATTCTTACTAGGCTCTTACACATAAAAGACCGGTTAGCGCAGGCTTGGACTGAATATAACAGTAATGTGTTGCACATGAAATAGAATGTTGCCTGTTAGGCAAGTAATGAGTTTGGGGGTGGATCTGCCTTTTGTCTGAAAAGCCCTGTGTAAATGCATTATATGCTGAACTACCCAAAATAAAACAATTATTATGACAAGGGTCTTTATTTTTTATTTTTTTAAGAGGGCTCATGATTTTAGCTTTTACTGGAGGTTTTCTAAAGATGAAGGTTTACCCCTGAGAGATACTAGCTAGAAGATAGTAGTGTGTTAACATAGCCACATATCACTATTGCTTAACAATACAGTTGAGCAGATTATAAACGTGCGATGTCATCCTATTGGTCTATTATATCCCCCCAGTGTGACTAGATTATAAACTGCTGTCTTTTTATACTGAACAGACAGAAGCGCCCAGTCTATCCACTTTGGGGGGGACCAACAACCTAAACAAGGTATCTATTATCTATAGATCCACACTAAGAATGCTTGTTTTAATCACTTGTTTAATACACGTTAATACACCAACTGTGCCCTCTTAAAGATGGATTTCTGAACGTGCTTTGTACAGGACTATAATTTAATACAGTTTGTAAGGTGTATATTAGACTCAGAGAGGGGCTACTTTTTCATTTTCCTGAGTTGCTTTTAATGTACAGCCTAATCGTCTTGCTCACTAAGGCATGATTTCACCCTTTTCTATACACACACACACACCTCTCTTTCACACACACTGCCTGCAGAGTGTCTGTAATTAGGTGTATCTCGGATGACCTGCTGCTCTCTGTCAATTGTCAGAGTAGTGGGGGAATGATAACCTGGGGGAGAGGGCTGGAGTCTGTAACTTACTATACATCTCACTGTCTCTCCTCTATCACTCTCTCTGTCTCTGTCTCTGTAGACAAACAAAGGTGACGCCCTGGCCAACCGGGTGCAGAACACTCTGGGGAACTACGACGAGATGAAGGAGCTCCTGACCAGCCACTCCAACCAGAGCCACTTGGTGGGCATCCCCAAGAACTCTGTTCCCCAGACCCCTGGCCCCGTGGAGAAGCAAGACCAGCCCAGCTTCTTAACCGAGGGAGGCCAGAGAGGGAGCAACAGGGTGGGCACAGGGAACCATACCACCTCCATGCCCCCTCCGCCATCCTCTTCCTCCCTGACCAGCTCCAGCCTGCTGCACAGCCATCAGAGCTCCAAGAAGTCCTGGTCCTCTGACTGGTCCCGGGGAGCCCACTGCAGCACCCAGGGGGTGGGGGGCCAGGGGGTCCAGGGAGTCCAGGGAGTTGGGGGCCCAGCCTGCAGCAGGGGGAAACACTCCTCCACCCACGAGCAGCAACAACAGCCCCAAAGACACGAGGAGCTGCTCATCTCACAGGGTGAGGTAGTGGACCACAGGGGAGACTCCAGCAGCCCCTCCTCCTCCTCCTCCTCCTCCACCTCCACCTCCACTCTCTCCAGGAGGCACGGGGGCGGGCAGCAGCAGGCCCCTAAGGCCCCATCGGCGGCCGAGCATGGCAGCTACAAGGACAGCAACACTCATGTTAAGTCTCCCCTGGAGCAGGAGCCTGGTTCCCACGGGTCCAGTTCCCCCATTGCCTCTACCTCCCTGCTGCCCAGCGGCCTCTCCACGCCCACCTTCCCCCAGGGTCTGCACGTCAAGCCCAGCGCCGTGCAGCAGCAGAAGCCTACGGCCTACGTGCGGCCCATGGACGGCCAGGACCAGATGCCCCTGGACTCCCCGGAGCTCAAGCCTCCTCTGGAGGTGGGGGACGTGGGCTACAGCAACCCAGCCTTTGGCAGCACCATCACCAGTTCCAAGAGCAAGCTGCCCAAGCTAACCCTGACACAGACTGGGGAGGTAGGGACCTGCATGATTCCCCTGACACTACAGTACACACACACTGGCTTGGAGATAGATATTAAGTGCTCGGGACAGGCCATTTGTGCTGTGTTAGATCGGCTGGCAGTAGGAAGGGGAAAGAGGTTCAGCCAGATAAGATTGGTCTGTAACTTTCCCTCTGTTTTTCATTGAGTCCTGGCAGAGACTGAGCTTGACATAATGGAGAGGCCTCATTAATAATCAGCCGTTCATTTTTCCTCCTCTGGCGGGCAGGGTTCCTGCTCCTGTACCCAGCCAGCTGAGGGGCCACAGGGTTAAGGGGCCTTCCTTCCTTTTATCTAGTTCACCATACACACACACACACACACACACACACACAGACACACACACACACAGACACACACACACACAGACACACACACACACACACACACACACACACACACACACACACACACACACACACACATACACACAATCCCTCACTATGAAATATTCAACTCCGAAAGTAAATCACTCCTGATTTATAGCCATTTTAATTCACAAGGGCTTGTTCCACTTATACATGTAACCAGTTCTGACATCTGATTTGTTTTGGCCCCACTGATGGATTGTATTAAAGTAATAGTGTTTTTTGTTTTAGCCTGCAGATTTTGGCTTGTTTCCTCCCACAATATTGTAGGTATTTCGCTTGTTTCCTCCCACAGTATTGTAGGAATTTGGCTTGTTTCCTCCCACAGTATTGTAGGTATTTGGCTTGTTTCCTCCCACAGTATTGTAGGTATTTGGCTTGTTTCCTCCCACAGTATTGTAGGTATTTGGCTTGTTTCCTCCCACAGTATTGTAGGTATTTGGCTTGTTTCCTCCCACAGTATTGTAGGTATTTGGCTTGTTTCCTCCCACAGTATTGTAGGTATTTGGCTTGTTTCCTCCCACAGTATTGTAGGTATTTGGCTTGTTTCCTCCCACAGTATTGTAGGTATTTGGCTTGTTTCCTCCCACAGTATTGTAGGTATTTGGCTAGTCATGTATCCAAGCAGCAGATGATTAGTTAGTATTTCGGAACAGTTCAGGACAGATGATGAATGGTTGTTATTTCGGAACAGTTTGGGATAGATGTAGAATGGTTATTATTTCGGAAAAGTTCAGGACAGATGAATGGTTGTTATTTCGGAACAGTTCAGGACAGATGATGAATGGTTATTATTTCGGAACAGTTCAGGACAGATGAGGGAATGCGTTATTATTTCAGAACAGTTCAGGACAGATGATGAATGGTTATTATTTCGGAACAGTTCAGGACAGATGATGAATGCGTTATTATTTCGGAACAGTTCAGGACAGATGATGAATGGTAATTATTTCGGAACAGTTCAGGACAGATGATGAATGGTTATTATTTCGGAACAGTTCAGGACAGATGAGGAATGCGTTATTATTTCGGAACAGTTCAGGACAGATGAGGGAATGCGTTATTATTTCAGAACAGTTCAGGACAGATGATGAATGATTATTATTTCGGAACAGTTCAGGACAGATGATGAATGCGTTATTATTTCGGAACAGTTCAGGACGGATGATGAAAGTTGATTATTTCAGAACATTTCAGGACACTGTAAAGAGCACTCGTCAGTAATTGCTGGAGGTGCAGGCAGAGTCTTGTTTGATAAGCATCAACAATGCATTTATCCCTCCTTGTAGCCTCTTAGCTTGACACAGTCGTACCATCTTAGTCTGAAGTCATTTGTGATCTGAAGGCTTGTCATGTCATTCCATTTGTGTGTTAGCAACACAAGCAGGGCTGAGAGTCTATTGTTGTGACGACTTTAGCCTCGACTGTTTATCTTGTACTAATGTTGGGAGGCAAGAGATGTTCATTTTAATGCCGGGAGCGTTTGTCTCCGCTCTCAGCCAGTGGCGTGCTGGAGGATATTTTTGAACCAGATAATATGGGCCTGCTGCTTTTGAAAGCTTTGCAGGTTAACACGACAGCCATCCTAATGTGTTCTCACCTGAGGTCACTCACTAATTATTTTAGAAAACTCTTTCCACCTGATTGGAATCCACTCCATTTAATCCTGAACATAATTAGCCAAGAAGCACACTCTCTCTCCTCTCTCCCTCTCCATTTAGAACAGCGCATGGGAAGAAAATAGCTACATGGGAGGGATCCAATGTTAAATATTCAAACACAATTTGTCCCTTACCATTATAAGACCAGACAGTCCAAAAGGAGAATTGGTGCTAATTTAGTATACATTGGGGCACCTGGCAGTATATTATAGATCCTCCTCAAAGATGTTGACAGAGAAGGCCATGGCTAAGACTAAGGTGGGAGGGAAGAATGAAGGTTTTCAAGGAGTCTCAGAACTAAGACAGACCCCACCCACACTGCTCACCAGTAATGAGGATTCGTTTACCTCAATTATTCAATTAGGTCATTCCCTTCAACCAAATTCATGTTTTTCAAAGTATTTGAAGAATGATGTTTGGTGACCAAGTGTGAAGCATCTGCACATGCTGTTCTTTGTGAATTTGGACTTCATTTCTCCTGTACCTACTCTTTACCAAATAATCCCCTGTAGCCTCTGGCCTCACTCCTTCCCCAGATCCTGTCTGTGGCCAGCCTCACTAATTGAGCCACCATAAAGAATATGTCATGGAGGCCAGGCCATACACTCCAACAAAGAACTGCGTTTGTAGTACTCTTCCTGTTATAGGAGGATGCTGGGAGTGCTTGAAATACAGAGTCTCCTGTGAGACTTACTCATCTACACTCCGTGTCCCAGTACAGTCCCGTGTAGCTCAGTTGGTAGAGCATGGCGCTTGCAACGCCAGGGTTGTGGGTTCGTTTCCCACAGGGGGCCAGTATGAAAATGTATGCACTCACTAACTGTAAGTCGCTCTGGATAAGAGCGTCTGCTAAATGACTAAAATGTAAAATGTGCAGCTAACCAAGAAATAAGTAGATAAGCAACAATAAACAAGACTGACATATGATTGAACAGGTTGACACAGAGGCATCCATCCGTGGCGAGCCAACCAGATGTTCCCTTCTTTTAATAGTGTAGTCGAAGGCCATTCCCCACTCCAAATTGCGGTATCTCGAATCTTGGAACCATATGGCGCAGTTATACCATACAGTTAAGCATATAGCAGTGCTGAAGACTTGGGGGATTTGGAGAGCTGCTCGTCGTGCCCTGGATGCAGCCAGCTCAGAGGAAAATGGAGATGGATGTTGTTATTGGAGCAGGAAGGGAAGTAGGTTGGGGAGGAGCGAGACCCCCTGTAGAGCAGAGCGGGGCCCAGCTGGGGAGAGGAGATGGGGGGTGGAGGGGGTGGAGGTGAGCGCCATCACGACAGATGAGTCACTGGGTAAGAGACGGGGAGGAAGAGGAAGATGGAGATAGAGAGAGAAAAAGGGAGCGAGAGAGAGTGACTGAAATTGAGAGATACACAGAGTTAGTCAGAGTGAGACAGGCAGACTGAAATAGAGAGGGAAGGGGGTAGAGAGAGAGAGACAGAGAAGAGGAGCTTCCTTTTAAACACGTCTCTCAGGAGAAGAGAAAACATCTTCAAGGACATTGATTTGATTTTGCTTGGCTTTGGTTTGTTAAAAAGAGTAGATTCTGTTGAGCTTCCTGTTTGGCTGTTGTTTTGGCTACTTATTATTCTGAGATTTATTTATCCACGTTTCTCAACATGCTGTAGAATAACTAAAGCCTGTAAAATCCTCCCAGGCTGCATTCTTTCTCATGTTTTCAAGGTCCCACCTGGATAGCCGGTGTTTTAGTGTATGCAGAAATATGCATACGCTTGGTAATTACTCTCCAACTCATGGCCGTGTGCTAGAACCCTTCCCTTATCTTCCAGCTCCTCCATCTAACAACCTCTACTGCTTTTACAAGCCGAACCCTCTGAAAAGAGAAGAGAGATATCACTTTTCATCCCTCTTTTAAATTAAACAGGTGTGGAAGAGGATACTTGTTCCCCTTCACGGGCGTGAAATGTTCCTCTCATCCTCAGCTCTGCCACTGGAAAAACTATTTTGACAGGTTGAGTGTCTACTCCCAGAGTGATAAGGTTGTGCTAAATGGCTTTGGAAGCATCCTGTTATCACTGAGGCTATTGATTAGTGGATTAGCTGCATTCACTGCTCAGTCAGAAAGGCCCTGGCCAGCCTCTGTGTCATAGAGGAGTATGAAACATAGACAAGAAGATAACACCTATTGATCCCTCCTAAAATCAGTTATTGCACCAGGCATTACACAGGCTTTATATAACTAATAACCTTATCGCTAGCCCTGCTAAGCACAAGATTTGATGAGACAATGAGAGGTTAAGGAGGTGCTCCTCCTGATGGTTATGGAGGAGAAAGAGAGAGACTAAATTAACATTTTTAATGCAGTGAGGATTTGTTGTTCCTTTTTTCTCAAAGCCCATAAGACATTCAATATTTCTGGAGTGTTATAAGCCTTCTGGCTTGAATATGACTATTTATTCAGCTTACCTGAGTGGACTTAAGAATGTTGAAAAGTCTGAATTGTGTGCATTGATATTAGTGATAAAGAATAGGCATATTGTATGGACTTGTAATGTGTAACAAGGGGCTGGTGGTCTAGGCTAGCGCGTCATGATGTCATGACTATGAGTTTATAGGGGCTGTGAATCAGAGGAGGAGTCTGTTTCTCTAATGTCTGTCTGTCAGCCAGCCACCCATCAGACTCCAGACTCCTGTTTGTCAGCCAGCCACCCATCGGACTCCTATCTGTCAGCTAACTGCCATCAGATAGACTGAGTGTGTGAGTGAGAGAGTACTGCATGACCCTGTGAGAGACAGTGTGTGTACTGCATGGCCCTGTGAGAGACAGTGTGTGTACTGCATGGCCCTGTGAGAGACAGTGTGTGTACTGCATGGCCCTGTGTTTAGGCCCTTTGTTTGTCTCATCCAGACTGCTACATGTGGGGACAGGGATTCACTCTCATTACACTGATAATAGGAGAGGATTCACACAGGGCCCTGAGCCCGGAGCAGATCTGTCCTCAGTTTAGCCATGTTTCCTCTCCTACCCCGCCTGCTCATGATAACAGCCCTGATTGCTTTTAGAGAGCAGTAATAAGTCACACTGCAGCCTGGTAGGGATTCTCTCATCAGAGCAAAAATGGAGACTGCAAAAATGGTAATGAGATATTATTTAAATCACATTTTGGAATAATAATGGTATGTTTCAGAGGCAGTGTTTTTAGGCCTGGAAAGGTTGGAACAGTAACTGGATGAGTCCTTTTCTCAGACATATAGTACGTCCCACGCTAACCAGCAGGTTGGCTTATTAAAACAGCCCCTGGTGTCATGGGGCAGAAATCTTTATCTTCTGTTCTGTGGAAGCAGGCTCCCTCACCCTCTCGCTCCCTCGCTCGCTCACCGGCTGACTGGACAGACAGGAAGTCAGTAACAGGAACATTTGATTATGCAGTGATGCCAAGACTCACAGAGAGAGAAAGGGGCTTGAAATGAAGGTGAGCTTCCCCAGAACCAAGCCTTTATCATCACCCTGAGCCCGGAGTCACCCTGAGCCTGGAGTCACCCTGAGCCTGGAGTCACCCTGAGCCCGGAGTCACCCTGAGCCTGGAGTCACCCTGAGCCTGGAGTCACTAGTCTCTCTACACAGGAAACTGTCCAGATACACTCTAGGGTCCCCTCCTTAGGCTGTCAACACATATATTGGTCATCTCACTCCTTATACAGGGTTTAGGTAGATAAAATAAAATGCCTAACAAGCCTCTGACTAGAGCAATACATTCTATATACATTTTATTTTAGCTATATATTCAGTTATTTGTATGGATGATAATGAACCTAGTACAAGAGCATTTTGGATGTCATGAACGTTTACTTTGAGCACTTTTTTCCCCTCAAACCAAATACACTTGCAGAATGCAGACTTGCCTTTACTGTATGTCCACATTGCTTTTTACTTTGACAGTTCAATCATAAAATACACACCATGCTCACAAACTTTGTTTACTTGGATTTGGCTTTGAAGTCGGGCTTTCGTGAAAGGGTAAATGTTGTTTCTTTTTCTGTGTCAAGGTAGAGGTGTTTACTTGGTGCTTATGATTCATTAAGTGAACCAGAGACGGACATCAACCTTACCAGACAGTGTAATTGGAGATGACAAGGAGGTATTAGTCGCCACACAGTCAGCTAGTTGGCAGAGGAAAACAGAGAGAGAGAGGCTGTGGGCTAAGGTGTTTGGAGATACTGGGATTAAGGGTCTGTTGAGTGAGGAGAGAGGAGGGCCCGGTGAGCCTCCAGGTTGGATAGATGCCAGCTCTCCTCTCCCTTGATCAATACTGTTTACAGATCCATTATATTTAGTTTGGGGCAACAGGGTTTTACTGTTACATATCTCAATACCAGGCTGATCTTAGATCAGATTATAAATACTCTAAACTCTGCTCAACCATTGATATGGCCCCTTCCACCTGATCTTGAACTGACCAGAGTCCACAACATAACAGCCTTTATCCAGCCATGGCAGATCAAATCAAATCAAATCAAATCAGCCTCCGTTGTGGTATATTATACTGCCTGTAAGCTTCATGCTAATGACTCTCTAATGTGACAAATGAAAACAGAAAGGCACCTAGATCAGAGGAGATGTTAAAAAACATATTTCCATATAATAATTTATATAATTTATGGGAAGCCGAGTGCATCTGTAGGTGGGCCTGGTGAGAAGAGATGGAAATTGACAGCACTGAGTGGTGGGTGAGAATTAGTTCACCCACTAGGGCTCACAGACACTTCCTGGTTCCTTACCCCACCGCGTTTCACCCAGTCATGCTTGATGGGTTCTTCCCATCCGCCTTTGTTTAAAATGACTTCGGATTTAATGTGAACTCATTAATGCGAGTCTTTGGTGCTAATGTACTGATCTAGTGGGTAATGTGGCTAATAAACATAAAGGATGTGCAGTAACTGCGAAAGAAAGGGGAAAGCTGAGATGATTGTCACAGTGGAAGAATGTTCTTCTTCTTCTTCTTCTTCTTCTTCTTCTTCTTCTTCTTCTTCTTCTTCTTCTTCTTCTTCTTCTTCTTCTTCTTCTTCTTCTTCTTCTTCTTCTTCTTCTTCTTCTTCTTCTTCTTCTTCTTCTTCTTCTTCTTCTTCTTCTTCTTCTTCTTCTTCTTCTTCTTCTTCTTCTTCTTCTTCTTCTTCTTCTTCTTCTTCTTCTTCTTCTTCTTCTTCTTCTTCTTCTTCTTCTTCTTCTTCTTCTTCTTCTTCTTCTTCTTCTTCTTCTTCTTCTTCTTCTTCTTCTTCAAGCACACATACCGGCCTCACAACAGCACTTGATAGTATGTTGAGTTGTCATGATATCCTGAAGGAACTTCCCTAGACAGCAGGATGACTTTAACGATCCTCTACTCTGCTCTGCTCTGAGAATGAACACTTGAGTGAACCTGCTGGTCACAGACATTCCACTCTTTGAGACCAAACAGCACTTGTTCACACTCCACTCTAAAAGACCCTTGGAATGTGTTCATAGACGAGGCCACCCTCCAGGAATGAGAACAGTGTCTTCAGAAGGCCTCTTCTCAGCCGTATCTCCACAGATAATGAGAACCGTTCACACTGTGGAGCCACCCAGGCACCAGGCATGCCTTGTCCTCCAGGAGGACAGGAACCTGGGCGAAAAATGGCCGCCTCCCCCTAGACATATCTTAATCAGGAGGGAGGTCCTCTCTCCTCGGATGTGTCACCCGCACGGCCTACCGGATTAACATGCCAGATGACTTTTATAGTGCACTATGTAGGGAATAGGGTGCCATTTGCGATGCATACAAGATGCATCCTCTCTTCCTCTCCCTGAAAAAGGAGACCATTATTCTTCCCCATTAGAAGTAACAGCTGGAACATTTGATTATTAGGAGGCTTCCCCATTAGAAGTAACAGCTGGAACATTTGCATAATACCCATCAGAAATCTTTTTCCCCGGGCTGCTTGTCAACCCGAGAGAAAAAAAAACACACAATAAAATGTATTTCATTAGTGCTGCCACTAGAATCACAAACTGTTCACACATTTCTGCTGCTTCTTATTGAAAAACCAATGTAGAACCATTTATTTTCTCATTAATTCCTACTCATCGATCAATATATTTAGGAAAGTTGCGATTTGGTCGTCTCTAAATGCCTAAATGATTTGAAGTGAGAGCATGACTCAGATATTAGGGCTCTCTCTCTGTCTCTCTCTCTCTGTCTCTCTCTGTCTCTCTGTCTCTCTCTCTCTCTCTCTCTCTCTCTCTCTCTCTCTCTCTCTCTCTCTCTCTGTCTCTCTCTCTCTCTCTCTCTCTCTCTCTCTCTCTCTCTCTCTCTCTCTCTCTCTCTCTGTCTCTGTCTCTCTCTCTCTCTCTCTCTCTCTCTCTCTCTCTGTCTCTCTCTGCCTCTCTCTGCCTCTCTCTGTCTCTCTCTGTCTCTCTCTGTCTCTCTCTCTCTCTCTCTCTCTCTCTCTCTCTCTCTCTCTCTCTCTCTCTCTCTCTCTCTCTGTGTGTGTCTATGGTATTCAATTCAATTTCAATTTAAGGGCTTTATTGTCATGGGAAATGTATGTTAACATTGCCAAAGCAAGTGAAGTAGATAGTAAACAAAAGTGAAATAAACAATAAATGTGAACAGTAAACATTACACTCAGAAGTTCCAAAAGAATAAAGACATTTCAAATGTCATATTATGTACATATACAGTGTTGTAACAATGTGCAAATAGTTAAATTACAAATGGGAAAATAAATAAACATAAATATGGGTTGTATTTACAATGGTGTTTGTTCTTCACTGGTTGCCCTTTTCTTGTGGCAACAGGTCATAAATCTTGCTGCTGTGATTACACACTGTGGTTTTTCACCCAGTAGATAAGGGAGTTTATCAAAATTGGGTTTGTTTTCAAATTCTTTGTGGATCTCTGTAATCTGAGGGAAATATGTTTCTCTAATATGGTCATACATTTGGCAGGAGGTTATTCATCTGAACTGTTCTCTCTCTCTCTCTCTCTCTCTCTCTCTCTCTCTCTCTCTCTCTGTCTATGTTATTTATCTGAACTGTTCTCTCTCTCTCTCTCTCTCTCTCTCTCTCTCTCTCTAAACTGCATCCCTGTCTCACCCCACGGCCCTGTGTAAAGAAATATGTGTGTTTTTTGCCAATTTTAACCGCACACTTGTTGTTTGTGTACATGGATTTTATAATGTCGTATGTTTCTCTCTCTCTCTGTGTCTGTTGTTCATCTAAACTGTTCTCTCTCTCTCTCTCGCTCTCTCCGCATGTTGTTTGATTGTCATTATTTTCTCGCTTGTCTGAACATCTTTTCTGCTCCCTGGTTAAGATGAGCAGGAGTTTAAAAAAGGACCTCTAAACTCAGATGCTTTCAAATGGCAAATTACATCGGATTAAGTGTCACATTACCTATTGCAACACTCAGTATCCAATTGATTATCATAGCGTTAGGTCACACTCTTAGGGAATGGGAAGGAGTCAGTGGTTCACATTTAAATAGTGAAATACATATGCTACAAAAAAGTATGTATACATATCTTTAGATTAGAGAATGGACGGTAGGAAATAAAGTTGGATGTTGATTCTCTTCGGTGAGGGAGTGGAAAGGTAGTTTTTGGTTGCCAGGTTGGGTAGAGGTTTCCAGGTTGGGTAGAGGAATTTCTGCTCGTCTTCCTCATGGCTCGGAGGTAATACTGCGTTGCAAAGCACCCTTACACGCACAATGATCTAAGGGCTCATCAAATGCCCTCCCCCCTCCTCTCCCCCTCACACCACATGTTTTCTGTTAGCTTTAGCCCCTATAAATAGGGAGCGATGGCAGCAGAACACAATTACACTGTGGATTTAGTGCTGTAATTTCAGGGGAGCGGGATAAACATACGTTCTCTAGAGCCAGCCCATCCATTCACCAGGAGGACTGGAAGACGTCACTCTGAGTTATCTCAAATAAACCCCATATTAACCATCTTACAGTACATATAGTAAGACCTCCGGTCATCAAGCCCTCTACACTCACCTCTGTCCTGTAACTCACTCCCCTCCCTCTTCATCAATGTGTGGAATGCTTGGTTGTCTCTTGAAATTTGATATTTTCCTTTTGAATAGATAGATTCCAAGGACTATGAATTATCGGTAACACTGGAATGGATTGGATATGCCATGATATCCCAAAGTCAGTCAAATATTGCAACTATTACCTGCATACTATCAAGGAAAAAGTGGCAAATACAGACCATATTTGAGGTTTAACATTACATTAAGCTGTTGGAAATGTGGGCTTAGTCAATTTAATGCAACAGAAAACCCTGAGTCCCTAATAGATTTTCCCCTGTCCGCCATCCAATCATGGTTTATGTCTGTTGCCCGGAAAAAATAAAGGCCTTATGGCTCTAGGCTTTACAAAACAATACACAGTGTGGCCTACTGGTAAGGCTTTAGGCATTCTAATTGATTTTAGATGCTCTGTGCTGTTGCTGAATATCTGTGGTGGCTTGTAATAAAATACCCTCTGTGCAATTCTGCGAGTATGTTAAGCAGAGCATGACCAGATATGCAAATGTAGCACATAATAGCCAAAGTGGAATTTGGAGTATCTGGTATCTAGTTTAGAACTCCATGCATGTATAATACAGAGGTGGGCCGACCGGAGATGAAACCCTGTTTATCGGCTGGGCGAAATAGTTTGGTTTCAGATGCTTTTAGGGAGAGAGAAGGAGAGTATAAAACAGATATGTATTGTGTGTTGATGAATGAAACAGGGATTTGGAGGGTCTCAGTGTGGTGAGGCTGAAGTCTTGTGACTGGAGCCCCATGAGTCTATTGAGGGTAAATATCAAGGTCAGACCATTCCTCAGCTACCATTTACTGACTGAGATCCTGGAGACAAGTTTATCCTCTCCGCTTTTCCTACCTCCAAGTGTGTGTTCAGACTCTGACTTTCTCTGCAATTAGGTGTGTGCGTATTTGTGTACAGTAAGTGTGCGTGTGTGTGCGTGCACGTGCGCATGTGTGTGTGTGTGTGTGTGTGTGTGCACGTTCACATGTGTGTGCACGTGCGCATGTGTGTGTGCGTGTGTGTGTGCGTGCGTGTGTGTGTGTGTGTGTGTGCGTGTGTGCGTGTGTGCACGTGCGTGTGTGTGCACAGTAAGTGGGTCTGCGGTTATTTCTTGGCCCAGCATAGTGAACCGACACTAATCAGCCAGAGCAGTAAGTTGGTGTTGTTGATGGGAAACTGGTGTTGATGGTAATATGGCATGGTTTCTTGAGATTGAGAGTGTAGAATGTGAGCCAAATCTAAGACCTGATTGATTATTATTATTATTATTATTATTACTGGCTGCTGCTCATGATTAAATGTATCCCTGTCCTGACCCTGTCCTGGCCCTGCCCTGTCCTGGTCCTGCCCTGGCCCTGGCCCTGCCCCTGTCCTGGCCCTGCTGATTGAAACACAAGCCATTAGTCTGCTCTGGGGTCAGTTCACACCCCTCTGACCCCCTCAGTAGCTCTCCTCTCCACCCCAGCATGCCTGCCTCTTTAACACTTTAATTGGAGATTATTTAGTTGAACTTGAGCTATTGAGAAGAGTCTTTGCTGGATTTTCTCAGAGTTTACACAGTTTGCGCTATTTGCATCAATGCTTTACACTTGGTTTATGGAAATCAGCATTGTGTTGGCTGAGGTTAAGTTCTGTCAGGGAGGAATAAAATGCCCATAGAGATTCTAGAATTGTGAATGATAGGATCTCTGTTATTTTCTCCACTCATCGAATACATAGTTGGCTGCAGTGTAACTCCTCCATCTCCTACTAGCACACAGTGAGACTCTCCAGCGGAAGTGTTGATGAGAATTAGACCTTTCCCCTGTGTGTACTCAGATCTCCTGGAGTGTGTGTGAGCAGGGTGGTGTGAAATGCTACACTTCTTGTGTGCAAACACACATGGTAAGAATGAATGTGGTGGTCGCTATGCTATGAAGGACTAACCTTTACTTCCCTGATGGGTTCAGGTGAGATATTAGCCAGAGGTCACTTCCTAAGTGATCCCTTCCTGGTCACTTCCTGGTTTAACCTCACTTCCCTTGCAGTCTGACGCTGAGTCATGTGTTAGTGTTTTGGAATTGTTCTAGGGAAATCCACAGTGATACATTTTGCATGATCAGCTGTTGTGTTGTTAGCGATTTAAATGTGATTCACTCACACTGTAAATCGAAGAGAAATCTAATTAAAATGTTGTACAGGGATGTACAGCATGCCTTAGAATCTTCTACTGCTTTCACATAGGATTTATGGTATTTAGCCTGTAAAAGAAATTGGGCAATGCTTATATGACCCCCTGACAAACCATTTTTACCACTTTCTTGCCTGCATACACCTTTTATACCTCCTGTGCACATGTCAGCATGCTGTGGAGGAGTGGTAGAAGTGGTATTCAGATGTGGGTGGGCGTCTATTTTAGTAAATCCATTGAGAATATACACCATCAAAAATTAATCCATTATTTATTAGTTTAGGCAGGTCCTAAGAAACATTATTGTCAAAAGAATAAAATAGCATATTTTGAGTTGAATTAGGCCTATGTTACGGGTCTGTGCAGCCATACATGTGCCATCCAAATGAAATCAATAGTTATTTTGATAATTAAACAGACAAGACATACCTACCCAATCACAGTCAACACATATATATTTATATTAAGAATATAATGGAATATACCTTACCTTCATCATGATACTGATAGAAAATACAGTGAGGGAAAAAAGTATTTGATCCCCTGCTGATTTTGTACGTTTGCCCACTGACAAAGAAATGATCAGTCTATAATTTTAATGGTAGGTTTACTTGAGCAGTGAGAGACAGAATAACAACAAAACAATCCAGAAAAACGCATGTCAAAAATGTTATAAATTGATTTGCATTTTAATGAGGGAAATTAGTATTTGACCCCCTCTCAGTCATAAAGATTTCTGGCTCCCAGGTGTCTTTTATACAGGTAACGAGCTGAGATTAGGAGCACACTCTTAAAGGGTGTGCTCCTAATCTCAGTTTGTTACCTGTATAAAAGACACCTGTCCACAAAAGCAATCAATCAATCATATTCCAAACTCTCCACCATGGCCAAGACCAAAGAGCTCTCCAAGGATGTCAGGGACAAGATTGTAGACCTACACAAGGCTGGAATGGGCTACAAGACCATCACCAAGCAGCTTGGTGAGAAGGTGACAACAGTTGGTGCGATTATTCGCAAATGGAAGAAACACAAAAGAACTGTCAATCTCCCTCGGCCTGGGGCTCCATGCAAGGTCTCACCTCGTGGAGTTGCAATGATCATGAGAACGGTGAGGAATCAGCCCAGAACTACACGGGAGGATCTTGTCAATGATCTCAAGGCAGCTGGGACCATAGTCACCAAGAAAACAATTGGTAACACACTACGCCATGAAGGACTGAAATCTTGCAGCGCCCGCAAGGTCCCCCTGCTCAAGAAAGCACATATACATGCCCGTCTGACGTTTGCCAATGAACATCTGAATGATTCAGAGGAGAACTGGGTGAAAGTGTTGTGGTCAGATGAGACCAAAATGGAGCTCTTTGGCATCAACACAACTCGCCGTGTTTGGAAGAGGAGGAATGCTGCCTATGACCCCAAGAACACCATCCCCACCGTCAAACATGGAGGTGGAAACATTATGCTTTGGGGGTGTTTTTCTGCTAAGGGGACAGGACAACTTCACCGCATCAAAGGGACGACGGACGGGGCCATGTACCGTCAAATCTTGGGTTAGAACCTCCTTCCCTCAGTCAGGGCATTGACAATGGGTCGTGGATGGGTATTCCAGCATGATAATGACCCAAAACACACGGCCAAGGCAACAAAGGAGTGGCTCAAGAAGAAGCACATTAAGGTCCTGGAGTCGCCTAGCCACTCCAGACCTTAATCCCATAGAGAATCTGTGGAGGGAGCTGAAGGTTCGAGTTGACAAATGTCAGCCTCGAAACCTTAATGACTTGGAGAAGATCTGCAAAGAGGAGTGGGACAAAATCCCTCATGAGATGTGTGCAAACCTGGTGGCCAACTACAAGAAACCCTTGCCAACAAGGGTTTTGCCACCAAGTACTAAGTCATGTTTTGCAGAGGGGTCAAATACTTATTTCCCTCATTTAAAATGCAAATCAATTCATAACATTTTTGACATGCGTTTTCCTGGATCATTCTGTCTCTCACTGTACAAATAAACCTACCATTAAAATTATAGACTGATCATTTCTTTGTCAGTGGGCAAACATACATAATCAGCAGGGGATCAAATACCTTTTTCCCTCACTGTAATAGCAATCCTATTTTCAAAAACATGTGAGTCTCATTCATATTTCATAACCTCCGCGGGCTTTTGGAGTTGCCTATATGTGATTGAGCAAAATAATATGTCTACACTTGATTTAGGCTACATTATTGCCTGCTAAATGTTTCTGATCAGTGATAAATGAGACAACGAATAGATGAGCTATACCTCCTCCACCTATTTGCCCAGCCAGAAACCAATTAACCAAATAGTCTATACCGACGGAGATTCAATGAAACAAAATCACATTGATTGATTATCTGACAGGTCAGTGAAGTCACAGGCTTTTTGTCGGGAGTAGGCCTTGGCTACTAAGCGACTACAAGTAAATCAAATTTCAAATCAAATCACATTTATTCATAAAGCCCTTTTTATATTAGCAGATGTCACAAAGTGCTTATACAGAAACTTAGCCTAAAACCCCAAACAGCAAGCAATAGAGATGTAGAAGAACAACATAATCCACCTGTTAAACTACATACAGCTCCTTCAAAAAGTATTCACACCCCTTGACTTTTTCTACATTTTGTTGTGTTACAGCTTGAATTTAAAATTGATATTAAAAAAAAAATGTCACTGGCCTACACACAATATCCCATAATGTCAAAGTGGAATTATGTTTTAATTTTTACAAATTCATTAAAAATGATGAGCTGAAATGTCTTGAGTCATTAAGTATTCAACCCATTTGTTATGGCAAGCCTGAATAAGTTCAGGAGTTACTGTAGAGGAAGGAAACCATTCAGGCATTTCAACATGAGGCCAATGGTGACTTTAAAACAGTTACAGAGTTTAATGGCTGTGATAGGAGGAAACTGAGAATGGATCAACAACATTATGGTTACTCCACAATACTAACCTAATTGACAGAGTGAGAAGAAGGACGCCTGTACATAATACACATATTCCAAAACATGCATCCTGTTTTGCAACAAGGCACTAAAGTAATACTGCAAAAAAATTATTAAAACAATTAACTTTTTGTCCTGAATTCAAAGTGTTTAAAGGGGGTAGATCACCTTTAATATTGCAGATAGATGGCTTCCATTAGTGTAATTGTCTGCATAATTTCCAATCCCCAAATATATATTTTTTGTAAATATATACAGTACCAGTCAAAAGTTTGGACACACCTACTCATTCAAGGGTTTTTCTTTATTTTTACTATTTTCTACATTGTAGAATAATATTGAAGACATCAAAACTGTGAAATAACACATATGGAATCATGTAGTACACAAAAAGTGTTAAACAAATAAAACTATATGGTGGTCCTCTGTAGCTCAATTGGTAGAGCATCGCGCTTGTAACGCCAGGGTAGTGGGTTCGATCCCCGGGACCACCCATACGTAAAAATGTATGCACACATGACTGTAAGTCGCTTTGGATAAAAGCGTCTGCTAAATGGCATATTATTATTATTATTATTATCATATGTTATATTTTAGATTCTTCAAAGTAGCCACTCTTTGCCTTGATGACAGCTTTGCACATTCTTGGCATTCTCTCAACCAGCTTCATGAGGTAGTCACCTGGAATGCATTTCAATTAACAGGTGTGCCTTCTTAAAAGTTAATTTGTGGAATTTATTTCCTTCTTAATGCATTTGAGCCAATCAGTTGTGTTGTGACAAGGTAGGGGTGGTATACAGAAAATAGCCCTATTTGGTAAAAGACCAAGTCCATATTATGGCAAGAACAACTCAAATAAAAAAAGAGAAACGACAGTCCATCATTACTTTAAGACATGAAGGTCAGTCAATCCGGAACATTTCAAGAACTTTGAAAGTCAAGTGCAGTCGCAAAAACCATCAAGCGCTATGATGAAACTGGTTCTCATGCGGACCGCCACAGGAAAGGAAGACCCAGAGTTACCTCTGCTGCAGAGGATAAGTTAAGCAGGATAAGCAGCCCAAAAAAATGCTTCACAGAGTTCAAGTAACAGACACATCTCAACATCAACTGTTCAGAGGAGACTGCGTGAATCAGCCCTTCATGGTCAAATTTCTGCAGAGAAACCACTACTAAAGGACACCAATAAGAAGAAGAGACTTGCTTGGGCCAAGAAACATGAGCAATGGACATTAGACCGGTGGAAATCTGTCCTTTGGTCTAATGAGTCCAAATTTGAGATTTTTGGTTCCAACTGCCATGTCTTTGTGAGACGCAGAGTAGGTGAGCAGATGATCTCCGCATGTGTAGTTCCCACCATGCAGCGATACGCCATCCCATCTGGTTTGCGCTTAGTGGGACCCCCGCACCCCGCCTGCCGACCCCTGGTGCCCCACAGTTTGGGTACCACTGAGACAGCGGATGAGAGAGAGAGAGACAGAGTGCATGCTAGTGTTCATGTGTGTGTGTCTACTGTCCTCTCTTGGGATGCATGTTATTTTGCCTCCTCTGTTTGCAGAGTAGAGAAGTAGTGTTCAGATGTACTCTGGTCTATAATAAAGGTTTGAATATGAAGTAGCAGAGTTATCCTGCGGTCCCAGTGTGTGTTGTATGAGAGCCGAGGAGAGAGGTAGAGGGAGGGACCCACATGTAAATTGCATTAGCTAATCAAAATACCAAGTGGATGTTTGCTCACAGAGATCAATTATTTCAAGGTTATACGATTTTTCTTGACGAAGGGAATGAGTTGTACAATAGTTTCTGTGTACATTAACAAATGATTGTTTACCAGTTGCTTATGCTAATTAATGATAAAGGATTTATGAAGTCCTCTGGCTGCAGGATGCAGAGCCCCAGCTCCGCCCTCCTCCTCGGCATTAGCCATATATGCAGACACACAGATCCACTTGTTCCAGCCTCAGTGATCTGAGGGAGAGAGGGCCTTAGAGAGAGAGAGGATAGGGAGGGAGAAGGGGAGAGAGGGGTCCTGGGGGAAGCAGGGAGCTGACACCACTATGGGGTATCAATCAATCAAATTGTATTTATAAAGCCCTTTTTACATCAGCAGATGTCACAAAAGGCTATACAGAAACCCAGCCTAAAACCTCAAACAGCAAGCAATGCAGATGTAGAAGCACGGTGGCTATGAAAAACTCCCTAGAAAGGCAGAAACCTAGGAGGAAACCTAGAGAGGAACCAGACTCTGAGGGGTGGCCAGTCCCCTTCTGGCTGTGCCGGGTGGAGATTATAACAGTGCATGGCCATTAAGGCCAGATTTTTCTCCAAGATGTTCAAATGTTCATAGATGCTCAAGATAGTCTTCGTTAAACTAGTCAGCATTAAACTACACTGTAAAAGGGCGGCAGGTAGCTTAGTGGGTAAGAGCGTTGTGCCAGTAACCAAAAGGTCGCTGGTTCTAATCCCCGAGCCGACTAGGTGAAAAATCTGTCGATGTGCCCTTGAGCAAGGCACTTAACCCTAATTGCTCATGTAAGTCGCTCTGGATAAGAGCATCTGCTAAATGACTAAAATGTAAATGTAAAATGACCCGCAGATCAATGCTAGTTAAATTTCACTTGGCTTTTCATAGGCGGGCATTTAGAGGTTGAAATAGCAGGTGCGGTAGAGAGAGAGAGTTGAAAACAGCATGTCTGGGACAAGGTAGCACGTCCGGTGAACAGGTCAGGGTTCCATAGCCGCAGGCAGAAGAGTGGAAACTGGAGCAGCAGCACGACCAGGTGGACTGGGGACAGCAAGGAGTCATCAGGCCAGGTAGCCCTGAGGCATGGTCCTAGGGCTCAGGTCCTCCTGGATGGTAGGGAGAGAGAGAGAATTAGAGGGAGCATACTTAAATTCACACAGGACACCGGATAACACTGGAGAATAACACCAGATATAACAGACTAACCCTAGCCCCCCAGCACATAGACTATTGCAGCATAGATACTGGAGGCTGAGACAGGTGGGGATCGGGAGACACTGTGGCCCCGTCCGACGATACCCCCGGATAGGGCCAACCAGGCAGGATATACCAACCAGACAGGGCCAACCAACGAGGGGGGACCTCTCTCTCTCGCTCTCTCTCTCTCTCTCTCTCTTGCTCTCTCTCTCTCTGCCCCTCTTGAGAGCTGCAGCTCAGCCAGCCAGGCCAGTGGCGGCAGGGTGTCCTGACCTGTCCCCACTGAGGTCTGGAGAATGTTCCCGCTCGCCACAGGACAATGACAGCTCCCACAGCCACTGCCAGCTGGCCCCGGGCCACTAACCACAGTCATACAACAACAATTGTGGCTGTGAAAAGACAAAGGCATGCAGCACAGTGCTACACTGTCAGTTGGTATTTTAAAGTGATTGTCAGTTCCAAAACGCAGGGGGTTAATTGTGTCACAACTGATTGTTCTCATGTATAGGGCTTGGATCTAGCCTTCATCTCAATTAATTGAGGGAATGTCTTAGTAAAAGGGCCAGTGTTGCACCTGTTATTACTGCAGGCTGCAGTTCCACACCCTCAGTCAGTCAGGTGCTGTACCCGTCTGGAGTCTCTCCTTACTGCAGCCTGCAGTTCCACACCCTCAGTCAGTCAGGTGCTGTACCCGTCTGGAGTCTCTCCTTACTGCAGGCTGCAGTCACACAGGTGCGGCAGGTAGCCTGGCGGGTAGGAGCGTTGGGCCAGTAACCAAAAGGTTGCTGGATTGAATCCCTGAGCTGACAAGGTAAAAATCTGTCATTCTGCCCCTTAGCAAGGTAGTTAACCCACTGTTCCTTGGGCGCCGATGACGTGGATGTTGATTAAGGCAGCCCCCCGCACAACTCTGAGGGGTTGGGTTAAATGTGAAAGACACATTTCAGTTGAATGCATTCAGTTGTACAACTGACTAGGTATCCCCCATTCCCTTTCCCCTCAGTCAGTCAGTCAGGTAATGTCTCTCCTTACTGCAGGCTCTGATGGCTGCAGCCTGCATCATGTAGTCTCAGCTCTCAGATTACAGACAACCAGGAGAGAAACCGGAGATGTGTGGTGTTGTGATTCTCCCCCATGTTGAGTTACATTGCTGTGCTCCTCTCCTCCCCTCCTCTCCTCTCACCAAACGACTGCTTGGGTTTCAGCTCTCAGCTCTGGTCGGAAGGAGCTAGGGTGGAATGACAATGTGCACAGCCTGAGGGTAGTACCCAATTGCCCAGGGCTTCAAACCCAGACCACCAATGCTAGGCTAAACCATGGTGGGCAGAGCAGAGTGTGACTATAGTAGAGTGTGACTGACCCAGACTGTTGGTTGATTAGGTCTCTGGTGCCAGCTGGATGGTCCTCATCAACATTACATTCATGGCATTTGTCATCTGTAACTGTGTCCTTGACTGTAGATGAAGTGCCATATTGTCTGTTAGTCAGGGCTGGCTTTTTATAGCTTAGTCAGTCTGCCATTAGTCACCAGCTCAGATGGTTCAACCAGAGTTTATAGCTCAGTCAGTCTGCCATCAGTCACCAGGTCAGATGGTTCAACCAGAGTTTATACCTGTCAGTCTGCCATCAGTCACCAGCTCAGATGGTTCAACCAGAGTTTATAGCTCAGTCAGTCTGCCATCAGTCACCAGGTCAGATGGTTCAACCAGAGTTTATACCTGTCAGTCTGCCATCAGTCACCAGCTCAAATGGTTCAACCAGAGTTACAGAGGCTGCTTTGTTGTCTTGAATGCTGATTGTTCATGTCTATATCAGGGAATAATATAAAAGCAACATTATTGTTATTTTCAATTCATGATGCTGTGTTTAATTATATATTAATTTAGTGTTGGATGTATTCAAGTGAATACTAATTTGTATTTGATGGTATTTCTTTAATCTAGTCTGGGTCATGATTGAATGAGCAGGATTATTCCACAGGTTATCATACTTACATCTTTCTCACGAGGTACATAAAAGTTGCCATAGATCAGATGTGAGTTCAGAAGATCAGCCATTTGTTATTACAGAGCACATAATCACCTTTGATGGCGTTGTAGAATGAGTGCAAGGTGCTGCGTCAGAATGTATGTCCCCTAATGGCCTGTTTCCCTGAAACCTGATGTGACAATGGCCTAGTTTTATCTGCGGAGGGATTAACACAGGAGGTGGGCCCAACCACAGCCAGGTGAAATGGTTTAACATGCAGCTCCCAACAATGGGTCTATTTTCCTCTAGAGTACACAAAGCCATAGGTCTGATCCCAGTGTAGCCTCTCATCCAACCAGCAGAGGGATGGGAGCTGTTTGTTGATGCTGTATAACTGTCACTCATATCTGACAGACTGATATTGTTATGTTTATACAGCTGTGAGGTTTAACATGTGGGGGTTGGGCATGGTTATAACTGCCTAATGGTAAATAGAGATTTGGCTGCAGTCCGGAGTCACTGAGAGCAGAGAAAGGTAACTCCTCACGGTTCACATGGAGCCGGTTGACCCTGACAACCAGGCAGGGCGAGCCGCTCACTGAACTCTGGCTGGTTTACCCAAGCAGATCAATGCTAGTTAATCTCTCTGTGTTGGCTGCTTCTGCCTTGACCTTGGCTGCAGACAGACAGGAAGAGTAGAAGTCAGTGCCTGTCCTGCCCTCTCACAGCTACAGATGGTGTCCATTAGTGCCAGCGATACCCGCTCTCCCTCTGCCGCCATGGCACAGAGCTGGGCAGGGGCACTTAACATACAGCACACAGAGAGAGAACCACACACAGTACTAACACAATGAACCCCCTACCAGGGAGAACCCACACAGTACTAACACAATGAACCCCCTACCAGGGAGAACCCACACAGTACTAACACAATGAACCCCCTACCAGGGAGAACCCACACAGTACTAACACAATGAACCCCCTATCAGGGAGAACCCACACAGTACTAACACAATGAACCCCCTACCAGGGAGAACCCACACAGTACTAACACAATGAACCCCCTACCAGGGAGAACCCACACAGTACTAACACAATGAACCCCCTACCAGGGAGAACCCACACCGTACTAACACAATGAACCCCCTACCAGGGAGAACCCACACAGTACTAACACAATGAACCCCCTACCAGGGAGAACCCACACAGTACTAACACAATGAACCTCCTACCAGGGAGAACCCACACAGTACTAACACAATGAACACCCCCCCAGGGAGAACCCACACAGTACTAACACAATGAACCCCCTACCAGGGAGAACCCACACAGTACTAACACAATGAACCCCCTACCAGGGAGGACCCACACAGTACTAACACAATGATCCCCCTACCAGGGAGAACCCACACATTAAACAGGAGCTATTTCTCCTCTTTGTTCGACCTGTCAATCAAACTCAATTATTTTTCACGCAGGTGGCAGGCAGGGAGGGAGGAGGAAGTGCTTCCGAGCCAATTAACTATTGTCTTGAATTTCCCCAATCCTGGAGATGGTATCTGATGCAAACGTTCATCTGCCACAATTACAGTGGCTGCTGCTACCTATTGACATTTACGAGGGTACTGATTTGAATTATCAGAGACATTAGTCATTTGGGTCTTTAAGTGGGTTGTGAGTTCCACTGAAGACACAGGAGCAGGGGTGACGTGAGGAGGAAACTAGAATGAAACAGTGCACATAGGCTGGCTGTTAAAGCCCAGGTGCCCTTGGTGGAGAAGTCAAGAGTCTGACTAGCTCCTCTAGGCTTTACACTTCAGCTGGAGAAACACTGCTGTAGCTGGGCAGGTTTGAATACCACAGGCTGTGTGTATGGGATTTATATTGGAGCATTGTGTGTGTGTGTGTGAGTGTGTGTGTGTGTATGTGTGTGTGTGTGTGTAACAAAAGTCTAATGCTTTTGTTATTTTGTCATTTTGCGAATGGAGAAAAGGGAGTTCCAAACCTGTGGGATCCTTTAAACCATAGACCGATCTGATTTATAGAACCCAGATGTATACTGCAGTTAACCACGTAAACCACTGGGCTTTTCAGCTTCCAGCCAGGAAAAACATCTTCCATTATTGTTCCCATAATAGTATTGTTTCCCAGGTTTCAAGCCCAGAAAAATGGGAAGGCCATATAATTCACTGATCCTCCTTCAAAAAGAGCCTGTCTGTCTAAGGGGGTTATTTGGTCCAGCCCATTGGTAAGTAAAGTACATGATGGTCCAGTGTTTCTGTAAGGCAGCAGGTTCCTCTGGGTCTCCTTGCACTAGTCCAGGTCACTGCTCTCCCCCTCCCATGATTACCATGTTAAACCACAGATAGTGTTTAGAAGACTCCCTCTTGAACTTGGAAACAAATGTGCAAATTACCAGCAGAAATTGGCTATTACAACCTCCACTGGTGTAATGGTCAGTGACTGCCGTATAAATCAAAACATAATTATGGCGGTTTTCCCGGCTTCCTCATTTGCATAAATGGTCATAAGATGTGGAGAATATTATGTTGTACCAAAAATAAATAAATAAACCAAACAGAAAGTGATAAAGTAGCCGGCACGCGAAGATCTGTGAATTCATCAAGCAGATGTTATTGCCCCAGCCCCTGTGTTGGTGGCCATTTTATGAGGCTTAAAAAAAGAAAAAAGATCTGCTGTTAATGGATTTCACACAGAGTGCTTCAGGGGCTGAGGGGAGGGTGGTGGATGCTCCTGTGTACCTGTGTGCTGTGTCACCCCCTCACCCCCCAGCCTAAAACCACCAGTGGATCCCACAGCCCCCACAGACATGTGCTGTTGGACAGTTCATGTGGCCAAACAAGGTTGTCACCCATGGGAAAAGAAACCCTGCAATTGTGTCTTTTTTTGTTAGTCCTTTTTTGTTGTTGTTGACATAATCAGAACGTGACACTTGTTGTTCATGACAAAATATAATGATAATGTGTTATGAAGTTTTGTGATACAGTATGATATGGAGTCAGAATAGCTACATGTATAGAAACACCACAGTGGCTGGCTGTGCTACACACAGTTTACTGAAGGCTTTAGATGACTGCCATGCTTTAACTAAATGCATGGTCACACATTAGAAATAAGGCTAATATTTCAGCTAGCTGTATTCTATTGCAATTATATGGTTCAGTGGCGGTGTTTATAGTTCTTCAATCTCCCTCCCTGAAGTTTTGGTTTGCTGGCTCCCTCATCATTTACTGCCTGGACGTAACGGGCCAGTCTGAGTCTGGTGGAAAAGGGATGATAAATAGAGATGGCATAGATTTATTACATTTCTATCAAACCGTGTAAAAAAAATAAAAATAATGCTTTGGTTAGGAACGGGCTTAGATTTTTTAAATCAAAATGCATGAGTCCCCGATTCCTGGTTGAGCAGGCCTGAGGAAGACTTGAATCCAACACTGATTAAGAAAATAAAATGTTTATTTGAAGTAATTTTTCAACGACACCTTTTAATCGATGTTAAATCCAATTCTTATCTGCCTTCCCACAGATAGCGTTCTATATGGTGGTAGAATGAATGTCACTTCCACTGTAACCGAAACTCAGAATAGCAACGACTTCACACTTCCATACTCAGCGAAGGATGGAAGGCAGCGTGAGTGGCTACTGCATGGGCCGACTGATTAAAAATGCAAACGAAGGGGGTTGAATTTATTTATTTATGCTTCTCAAGCTGTTTGTGAAATCCTTCAGGAGGGGGAGACAGAGCGTTGTTGGGGGAGGGATGTTGGAGGGGTGTTGGGGGGTGCTCATTCTGTGATGTGAGGAGCGGAAGACGTCCAAGAAGTCAGCTCTCCCAGTCACTAGTAATAAGACCATTCCTTTGATGACTTAAAACCTGCTGATTCCAGTGTGCTGTTACAAGATCCACATCCACAGCCTACACTCTCATCTTAGAGATATACAGTGAGGGAAAAAAGCAGTTTATCCCCTGCTGATTTTGTTTGTTTGACAACTGACAAAGACATGATCAGTCTATAATTTTAATGGTAGGTTTATTTGAACAGTGAGAGACAGAATAACAACAAAAAAATCCAGAAAAACGCATGTCAAAAATGTTATAAATTGATTTGCAATTTAACGAGGGAAATAAGTATTTGACCCCTCTGCAAAACATAACTTAGTACTTGGTGGCAAAACCCTTGTTGGCAATCACAGAGGTCAGACGTTTCTTGTAGTTGGCCACCAGGTTTGCACACATCTCAGGAGGAATTATGTCCCACTCCTCTTTGCAGATCTTCTCCAGGTCATTAAGGTTTCGAGCCTGACGTTTGGCAACTCAAACCTTCAACTCCCTCCACAGATTTTCTATGGGATTAAGGTCTAGAGACTGGCTAGGCCACTCCAGGACCTTAATGTACTTCTTCTTGAGCCACTCCTTTGTTGCCTTGGCCGTGTGTTTTGGTTCATTGTCATGCTGGAATACCCATCCACGATCCATTTTCAATGCCCTGGCTGAGGGAAGGAGGTTCTCACCCAAGATTTGACGGTACATGGCCCCGTCCATCGTCCCTTTGATGCGGTGAAGTTGTCTTGTCCCCTTAGCAGAAAAACACCCCCAAAGCATAATGTTTCCACCTCCATGTTTGACGGTGGGGATGGTGTTCTTGGGGTCATAGGTAGCATTCCTCCTCCTCCAAACACGGCGAGTTGAGTTGATGCCAAAGACCTCGATTTTGGTCTCATCTGACCACAACACTTTCTCCCAGTTCTCCTCTGAATCATTCAGATGTTCATTGGCAAACTTCAGATGGGCCTGTATATGTGCTTTCTTGAGCAGGGGGACCTTGCGGGCGCTGCAAGATTTCAGTCCTTCACGGCGTAGTGTGTTACCAATTGTTTTCTTGGTGACTATGGTCCCAGCTGCCTTGAGATCATTGACAAGATCCTCCCGTGTAGTTCTGGGCTGATTCCTCACCGTTCTCATGATCATTGCAACTCCACAAGGTGAGATCTTGCATGGAGCTCCAGGCCGAGGGAGATTGACAGTTATTTTGTGTTTCTTCCATTTGCGAATAATCGCACCAACTGTTGTCACCTTCTCACCAAGCTGCTTGGCGATGGTCTTGTAGGCCATTCCAGCCTTGTGTAGGTCTACAATCTTGTCCCTGACATCCTTGGAGAGCTCTTTGGTCTTGGCCATGGTGGAGAGTTTGGTTGAGATTAGGAGCACTCCCTTTACCTGTATAAAAGACACCTGGGAGACAGAAATCTTTCTGATTGAGAGGGGGTCAAATACTTATTTCCCTCATTAAAATGCAAATCAATTTATAACATTTTTGACATGCATTTTTCTGGATTTTTTTGTTGTTATTCTGTCTCTCTCTGTTCAAATAAACCTACCATTAAAATTATAGACTGATCATTTCTTTGTCAGTGGGCAAACGTACAAAATCAGCAGGGGATCAAATACTTTCTTCCCTCATTGTAGTACACAACATCAGTGCATAAACGCTAGCTGCTTAAGGGCAGGGGAAAGCGCCCTTGCCGGGCATAAAGTACGTCTAAGCTGCTTGCAGGTCATTAAATTGATGCGGTTGGTGTTGAGGGGAAATTAGATTTGCAGTAGTAATAATATTTAACTACAGTGCCCTCTGTGGTAGAGTAGTGTCTTCTAAATGATGATTCCGTGGAGAGCAGAACAGTGGCTTGTTCCAGACCCAGTAGTTATGTAGTCAGTCAGTCTGCCTCAGAGGAAACAGAGGAGATGTTTAATCAGCCAGAGATTTAATGCAACACTTCATCCCAATGACCTACCGGTAAGCACATATTGTAGTCTCTGAGCGTTTCTGTCATCTTCTCCATAAACATGCAGTACCTCTTCACTTTAAACCACTGCCGCTCTTAATGGGAGAGAGTAATGTCTTAACGAGAGAGAGTAATGTCTTAACAGGAGAGAGTATTGTCTTAACGGGAGAGAGTATTGTCTTAACGGGAGAGAGTATTGTCTTAACAGGAGAGAGTATTGTCTTAACAGGAGAGAGTATTGTCTTAACGGGAGATAGTTATGTCTTAACGGGAGAGAGTTATGTCTTAACGGGAGAGAGTTATGTCTTAACAGGGGAGAGTTATGTCTTAACGGGAGTTAGTTATTTCTTAATGGGGGAGAGTTATGTCTAAACGGGGGAAGAGTTTTCTTAACGGGGGAAGAGTTACGTCTTAACGGGAGAGAGTTACGTCTTAACAGGGGAGAGTTATGTCTTAACGGGAGTTAGTTATTTCTTAATGGGGGAGAGTTATGTCTTAACGGGGGAAGAGTTACGTCTTAACGGGAGATAGTTATGTCTTAACGGGACCCATTCAGGATGTCCTCTTGTTCTGTCTGGACTCCTCAAGGGTGTAACTGTGTTTGTGTTGTGTTGTGTTATGTTGTGTTGTGTTTGTGTGTGTGTGCGTGTGTGCATTTACGTTACATTACATTTCAATAATTTAGCAGACGCTCTTATCCAGAAACCAGGTGTGCGTGTCTGTGTTTGTGACTAGTGTTAGTGTGTATCTGTGTTTGTGACTAGGGTTAGTGTTGGTGTGTATCTGTGTTTGTGACTAGGGTTAGTGTTAGCGTGTATCTGTGTTTGTGACTAGGGTTAGTGGTAGTGTGTATCTGTGTTTGCTACTAGGGTTAGGGTTAGTGTGTATCTGTGTTTGTTACTAGGGTTAGGGTTAGTGTGTATCTGTGTTTGTTAATAGGGTTAGTGTTAGTGTGTATCTGTGTTTGTTACTAGGGTTAGGGTTAGTGTGTATCTGTGTTTGTGACTAGGGTTAGTGTTGGTGTGTATCTGTGTTTGTGACTAGGGTTAGTGTTAGCGTGTATCTGTGTTTGTGACTAGGGTTAGTGTTAGTGTGTATCTGTGTTTGCTACTAGGGTTAGGGTTAGTGTGTATCTGTGTTTGTTACTAGGGTTAGTGTTAGTGTGTATCTGTGTTTGTTACTAGGGTTAGGGTTAGTGTGTATCTGTGTTTGTTACTAGGGTTAGTGTTAGTGTGTATCTGTGTTTGTTACTAGGGTTAGGGTTAGTGTGTATCTGTGTTTGTGACTAGGGTTAGGGTTAGTGTGTATCTGTGTTTGTTACTAGGGTTAGGGTTAGTGTGTATCTGTGTTTGTTACTAGGGTTAGTGTTAGTGTGTATCTGTGTTTGTTACTAGGGTTAGGGTTAGTGTGTATCTGTGTTTGTGACTAGGGTTAGGGTTAGTGTGTATCTGTGTTTGTTGTTAGGGTTAGTGTGTATCTGTGTTTGTGACTAGGGTTAGGGTTAGTGTGTATCTGTGTTTGTTACTAGGGTTAGGGTTAGTGTGTATCTGTGTTTGTGACTAGGGTTAGGGTTAGTATGTATCTGTGTTTGTTACTAGGGTTAGGGTTAGTGTGTATCTGTGTTTGTGACTAGGGTTAGTGTGTATCTGTGTTTGTGACTAGGGTTAGTGTGTATCTGTGTTTGTTACTAGGGTTAGGGTTAGTGTGTATCTGTGTTTGTTACTAGGGTTAGGGTTAGTGTGTATCTGTGTTTGTGACTAGGGTTAGGGTTAGTGTGTATATGTGTTTGTTACTAGGGTTAGGGTTAGTGCGTATCTGTGTTTGTGACTAGGGTTAGGGTTAGTGTGTATCTATGTTTGTGACTAGGGTTAGTGTGTATCTGTGTTTGTTACTAGGGTTAGTGTTAGTGTGTATCTGTGTTTGTTACTAGGGTTAGGGTTAGTGTGTATATGTGTTTGTGACTAGGGTTAGGGTTAGTGTGTATCTGTGTTTGTTACTAGGGTTAGGGTTAGTGTGTATCTGTGTTTGTGACTAGGGTTAGGGTTAGTGTGTATCTGTGTTTGTTACTAGGGTTAGGGTTAGTGTGTATCTGTGTTTGTGACTAGGGTTAGTGTGTATCTGTGTTTGTTACTAGGGTTAGTGTTAGTGTGTATCTGTGTTTGTTACTAGGGTTAGGGTTAGTGTGTATCTGTGTTTGTTACTAGGGTTAGTGTTAGTGTGTATCTGTGTTTGTTACTAGGGTTAGGGTTAGTGTGTATCTGTGTTTGTGACTAGGGTTAGTGTGTATCTGTGTTTGTTACTAGGGTTAGTGTTAGTGTGTATCTGTGTTTGTTACTAGGGTTAGGGTTAGTGTGTATCTGTGTTTGTTACTAGGGTTAGTGTTAGTGTGTATCTGTGTTTGTTACTAGGGTTAGTGTTAGTGTGTATCTGTGTTTGTTACTAGGGTTAGGGTTAGTGTGTAGGCTGCATGTATGTATCAGTAAGATAATGTTTCTCTCTAGATAGCCATTTGTTTGTCAGGGATTGTATGTGACTAGCAAACATCGCACCATTCCTCAGGGGGATCTCAGTGTACATTAGTTAGAGCTGTAGCTACAGGCCTCTGGGCTATATGTGAGAGCCAGGCTGCTGACACATCCTACTGGTGTCCCCTGAGACAGTTGACAGGCACACTGGCATGCTCTCACACAGGTCCTCTTTAACGGTTACCATAGAGCACAGAACAGGACCCATATATTACACTTCCTCTTTTCCAAATACAACATAGCCATAGAAGGGTCTACATCCACACCTAGTCAACATTTACACTAGGATCAATAGGTGAATAATTTCATGGTTCAATGAGTTTCCCCCTGAGACTGGTCCTGGCTGACCCCAGGTGAGACAGTTAGACTCAGGTGTCTGTGTTCCCCCTGAGACTGGTCCTGGCTGACCCCAGGTGAGACAGTTAGACTCAGGTGTCTGTGTTCCCCCTGAGACTGGTCCTGGCTGACCCCAGGTGAGACAGTTAGACTCAGGTGTCTGTGTTCCCCCTGAGACTGGTCCTGGCTGACCCCAGGTGATACAGTTAGACTCAGGTGTCTGTGTTCCCCCTGAGACTGGTCCTGGCTGACCCCAGGTGAGACAGTTAGACTCAGGTGTCTGTGTTCCCCCTGAGACTGGTCCTGGCTGACCCCAGGTGAGACAGTTAGACTCAGGTGTCTGTGTTCCCCCTGAGACTGGTCCTGGCTGACCCCAGGTCAGGGGTCTGTGGGATTGTCTCAGTTTATTAAATCTTTGCATCTTAAAGTCCATGATAGTGGTCTGAATTGGATTTCATTGAGTCTTTTGTTTAATTTAAACATTGTGTCCTCTGAATCCCATATATACAGTATACGGCTGAATCCCATCTATATAATAGTGTTGTTCAAGACTGCTGTATCTCTAAGTGGGTGTTTTTATTCTGGTTGCTGTGCTACTTTACCTCATTTTACCACACACACACACACATACACACCTCTCAAAGGGCACTGCTATGGAGATCAATCCAGTAATTATTCACAGAAACAAACTCTGAGAAAACATTACTGTGTGCATTAAGTTACATGAATAACTGAAGGACAAAAACAAGTCAAAGGTCAAGCACTGAATGATTCCTGAGTGCCCATATTACTGCATGTGATTTACTGCTGGCTGGCTGACATTGTTTTATGTGTGTGCACGTACCTGCGTGTGTGTGTGTGAGTGCGTACATGTGTGGTGCAGTGATACAGCGTAGAGTAGCATGTGTGGTGCAGTGATACAGCGTAGAGTAGACTAGCTTGGGTTGACTGTGACAAAGCAGAGGAAGCTTACCTGTGCCCTCCATCCATGTGGCTGGCCACGCTGCTCACGCTCCTGTTGTTGAAGAGTTCCTGATGAAATATTTATTCCTCTTTAATCCGGCACATTGTTGCCTTTCAAACGGGCCTGGCTGGGACAGAGAGAGGCCTGGCTGGGGCTTGCTGGGGCTGACTGGGCTGTGCTCAGGGCCTGGACTGGGGCAGAGAGGCTAGAGAGAGTTAGAGCCAGAGGAGGTTCAAGAGGTCATGTGGTAGTGTGGTGAGGGGGTCGGTGGAGGGAGGAGAGTTATAGAAGAGAACATTTCTAAGAGTGGTAAGAGGTTATATAAAGTAGTATTAAGAGGTAATAAAGTAGTATTAAGAGGTTATAAAGTAGTATTAAGAGGTTATAAAATAGTATTAAGAGGTTGGTTGGAGGTACAGTTGGTTGGAGGTACAGTTGGTTGGAGGTACAGTTGGTTGGAGGTACAGTTGGTTGGAGGTACAGTTGGTTGGTGGTACAGTTGGTTGGAGGTACAGTTGGTTGGTGGTACAGTTGGTTGGAGGTACAGTTGGTTGGTGCTACAGTTGGTTGGTGGTACAGTTGGTTGGTGGTACAGTTGGTTGGAGGTACAGTTGGTTGGAGGTACAGTTGGTTGGTGGTACAGTTGGTTGGAGGTACAGTTGGTTGGTGGTACAGTTGGTTGGTGGTACAGTTGGTTGGTGGTACAGTTGGTTGGAGGTACAGTTGGTTGGTGGTACACTTGGTTGGTGGTACAGTTGGTTGGTGGTACAGTTGGTTGGAGGTACAGTTGGTTGGTGGTACACTTGGTTGGTGGTACACTTGGTTGGTGGTACACTTGGTTGGTGCTACAGTTGGTTGGTGGTACAGTTGGTTGGTGGTACAGTTGGTTGGTGCTACAGTTGGTTGGTGGTACAGTTGGTTGGTGCTACAGTTGGTTGGTGGTACACTTGGTTGGTGGTACACTTGGTTGGTGGTACACTTGGTTGGTGCTACAGTTGGTTGGAGGTACAGTTGGTTGAAGGTACAGTTGGTTGAAGGTACAGTTGGTTGGAGGTATAGTTGGAGAACTTGAAAGAAAGGTACAGGACTGGGTTGGAGGTACAGTAGAGTTTATAAAGTGGTATTAAGAGGCTAGAGGTACAGTAGAGTTCATGTAATGTAGTTAGTCATCATCATGTTGTCCTCTCCACAGTGGGCCCAGAAGGAGCAGGCAGCCATTGGGTAAGCCCAGGAGCCTCATTTGAATAGATGAATAGTCAGTGATGTGAAGTGGTGTGGTGTGCGTCACAGTGGCCCTCCCCCTCTCACTCTGCCTCTCCACTAGATGAATATTAATTGAAGTCAGGAGCCATCCGTAATGTGGGCTTGACAGCCGACACAATCAGCGGACACAAATGCCCTCTGAGACAAGTGCACATGATACCCCCTGTGGTCCCACTGCTCAAAGTCACTCAACACTGTTTACACGCCGGGCCGCTAAGATTGTGCGTGTGTGTGTCTGCTCACCTGCTCAGTAATACACTGCTGAAATGAAATTGGAATGTATGGAAGAAAAAAACAGCAGTAGGCAGTATATCACAGTCTAGTGAGGCCATATTTGTGTAATCCGGTCTCTAGTTAGTTGTATTTGGAACGATCATCATGTTTGGAGCTCTCTCCTCTAGGTTTGGGCTGTATCCAGATTTTCATATCGTCCTTCTCTCACCCCAGGATAATACGGTATTACCGGTTTAGTGCACAAGGGGGCGCCAACAAGCCCATTGGGCATCTATTACCAGAATGCTAACAAAATTAGCACAAGTAATAGCACATTTCCATGGAGGTGCTAGCTAAATATGCTAACGATCGCAAACGGAAATAAATGAATTGCAAAGACAGGCAATCCAGCTCATAAAGTTATACATGTATAGATAGGAGCTACTGAATGTCATTTCTGGTGAGTTTGGACATTTACAAGCGAATGAGAACGAGCGACATTGTGCAAATGAACAAAGTTTTGACGCATGCAGTACTGGCTCTCCAGCAGCATGTCTACAAGCTGTGTCTGTGTGGAGTTTGAGTCGCTAGGGCAACAGGCTTGCCTGCTCTGAGAAGAGGGGGGAGGAGCAGACCACTGAGAACAGAGAGGGAAAAAACACAAGGAAATCAAGATAGCAGTGGCAGCTGTACAAAAAACTAATCCGAAGGGCTTTGACTTCTCAAACACAGCAGAAAGCTAAGACAATATGATGCCCTGTCACTTTATTAATTCAGCCACTTACTTATATAGAAAGTTAAACTAGGGGTCGTGTTAACACATAAGAAATACACTACATGACCAAAAGTATGTGGACACCTGCTAGTCAAACATCTTAGTCCAAAATCATGTGCATTAATATGGAGTTGATTCCCCCTTTGCTGCAATAACAGCATCCACTCTTCTGGGAAGGCTTTCCACTAGATTGCTGCAGGGATTTGCTTCCATTCAGCCACGAGCATTAGTGAGGTCGGGCACTGATGTTGGGCGAGTAGGCCTGGCTCACAGTCGGCGTTCCAATTCATCCCAAAGGTGTTCGATGGGGTTGAGGTCAGGGTTCTGTGCGTGGAAAACAGACCCATTATTCCTCCTCACCAAACTTTACAGTTGGCACTATGCATTCGGGCAGGTAGCGTTATCCTGGCATCCGCCAAACCCAGATTCGTCCGTCGGAACTGCCAGAGGGTGAAGCGTGATTCATCACTCCAGAGAACGCGTTTCCACTGCTCCAGAGTCCAACGGCGGCGAGCTTTACACCACTCCAGCCGACGCTTGGCATTGTGCATGGTGATCTTAGGCTTGTGTGCGGCTGCTCGGCCATGGAAACCCATTTCATGAAGGTCCCAACGAACATTTATTGTGCCGACGTTGCTTCCAGAGGCAGTTTGGAACTCGGTAGTGAGTGTTGCGAGGTTTTACGCGCTACGCAGTTGAACACTCAGAGTCCCGTTCTGTAACAGCACTTACAGTTGACCGGGGAAGCTCTAGCAGGGCAGAAATTTGACGAACTGACTTTTTGGAAAGGTGGCATCTTATGACGGTGCCACGTTGAAAGTCACTGAGCTCTTCAGTAAGGCCATTCTACTGCCAATGTTTGTCTATGGAGATTGCATGTCTGTGTGCTTGATTTTATACACCTGTCAGCAACGGGTGTGGCTGAAATAGCCAAATCCACTAATTTGAAGGGGGGTCCACATACTTCTGTATATATAGTGTATCTTGATGCATCTTGTAAATGCAGATCTAAAATGCTTCTTACTGTGATTTCTGCTCGGCATCAAACTAATTTAGTTCTTCAGTTGCACTTCTAAACTTGGTTGAGAATTCACCAACCAGCATTCTATCAGCAGACAACGCTCTAACTGATGTGGAGCTACTTTTCTCCAGTACTTTTCTTTGTGTAGCCAGCCTACTTTTCTCCAGTAAAATGCAAGATGAACTTTAAGCAAAACATTAGGAAATGTAGCTGGCTACATTCTTTGTATGATAAACATTAGAAATATGATGGCCATGCATCGTTTTTGCAAAAAATACCTTGGTTTTTAATTGTAAGCTCATTTAGCCTCCTGTGTGGCTGCCAGCCAAATAGTGTTGCACTTCTGTTGTCATCTGATGAAAATGAAGCTATTTTCTGCCGAATGTGTTGCGCTAATGTATTTTCTGTGAAACAAAACTATAGTTGCACATCCCTGATCACTCTTTTGAAGCAAAAAAACACTGTTGCCTTTCAATATAAAATGTGACCCCTGTCAATACACAGCTGGACTCACCTGCTCCCACTTTCTCCTGTTGTGCTATTTACAAACAAACACATGACTGGCTCAACTGTGCTGGAGAACTAAGTAAGCTTCATAATGTAAAATAATGTGACAGGTGAAATAAATCTGCTTTATCTCCTAATGTATTGCACAGGTTAACTGCAGGTATTTACTTAAAAAATAGCTAGAAATATTAAAATATATAGTTTCAACAGTATTAACGGTATTGAAAAACCATCCCGTGGCTATTTCCAAATATACGTTATGCAGCCCAAGCCTACTTTCCTCCCCATATGGCTACCCATCTGCCAAAGTCCTGTTTTCTCCTCTTGTTTATGTGTTGCTCTTTTTGTCTTCTGAAGTGAAGCTGCCATCTGATTGAGGTCAGCTGCCTATCACTATAACTGGACGACTCACAGTTCACTTGTTTAGGTATCTCAGTAGCAAGGCAAGAACAATACAACTCCTCATATGTAGAACTTGACAGTGAACATCTCAGTGTGTGTTAATGTGTCTGTTACGAACCCCGTGGCTTTTAAACGTCTAGGGTGACGGACATGAGACCCGTAACATAAATTCATGCAAATTATAAGTGTAGTATGGAACAGTGAGAACAAATAGGACACAACTACCATGAACTACCGTCAAACACACATGGTTTATTTCAGAACACACGGTAAGGGTTTGGGAAAAAGGGCTGAGCAGGACCCAAGAAATGAAACAATAGTGTAAAACCCCCTAAACTGATCTAGCCTGCCTAAAGAACCGCTAGGCTACTGCTAATCATACAAAAGTACAGTGGGTGGTCCGCTCAGGTCTAACTAGTGTTTTTAGACAGATTTCTTCCTACGGGTAATGTACGCCCAAGGGCAACTAGCTTAAACTCCCCTTTTCCCAGAAACACACAAAGCTACAAAACAGGGTAATCAGCAATAAAGTAGGTACACAATACACAGGACACAACAGTATCCACACTCACATAAAGAAATGTATTCTAACAAAGTTACCAATAGGGTAACCAACAACTTAGTGAGTACACATCACACAGGACACCACCGTGTCCATACTCACATATGGCAAAAATCTCTCTCTCTCAACAAACACAAGACTGGTTTTTATATAATGGAATGTGTGATTTAACAAACGAGTAACAGGTGGTGCAATGCACAGGAATGTTCACTGATTGGTCCAATCAGCAGACACCTCCACGACCACCAATCAGGAACATACAGGACACCTGTGATTAGGGCAGAAGGAGAGAAACACACAAGAACACAGGATACCTGTATCCGTAACACTCCCACCCTTAAAAGAGCAAACCACCATGGTTTGCGACACACGTACTATCACAACACCCAAATTCACAAATCATCCTATCGGGATAACAAAAAAAACCTAGATCATCAAACACGAGACAAAGCATCTGCCAACACATTATCCAACCCCTTTTTGTGGCGGATCTCCAAATTATAATTTTGCACGACAAGTGCCCAACGCATAAGGCGTTGGTTCTGGTTGTACATTCGGTGGAGAAAAACTAAGGGGTTATGGTCAGTATACACTATCACTGGTAATGCACTGGAACCAACATAAACTTCAAAGTACTGCAGAGCTAACAACAAAGCTAGAGCTTCTTGTTCAATGGTGGAATAGTTTGTCTGACATTTGTTAAATTTCCGTGAAAAATAACAGACAGGATGGTCCACTCCACTCTGGTCTTGCTGCAGTAGAACAGCACCAGCACCTCTGGCACTTGCATCTACCTCCAGTTTAAACGGTCGTTCAAAATCTGGCGCAGCAAGAACAGGAGTACTACATAAGAGTGCTTTAGCAGTGTTGAAAGCAGTACAACAATCTTCAGACCATACAAATTTTCTCGCCGGACTGAGCAAATCCGTTAATGGAGCAACTACCGCAGAGAAATTTTTACAGAAACTACGGTAGTAGCCAACCATCCCTAAAAAACGGCGTAGCTCTCTTCTGGTGGTAGGTGCGGGAAATGCGTTTATAGCGGAGACCTTGGCATCTACAGGGCGCACCTGACCATGGCCGACCTGTTTACCAAGATACGTAACAGTGGCCTTCCCAAACTCGCACTTTGCTAAGTTCAGGGTTAGAGAAGCGGTTGCTAGACGTTCACACACTACCCTTAGAGTGTTAACATGATCAGACCACTCAGTTGAATAAATTACCAGATCATCAAGGTAAGCACTACAATTAGGAACTCCAGCCAATACTGTGTTAACCAGGCGTTGGAAAGTGGCTGGTGCGTTCCGCATCCCAAATGCCATGACAGCATATTGTAGGAAGTGATCTGGGGTCACAAAGGCAGAGATGTCTGAGGCACGTGGGGTTAACGGCACCTGCCAGTAACCTTTTAGAAGATCTAGTTTGGTTACATAAGTAGCAGCACCAACAGTATCAATACAGTCATCCAGTCTGGGTAACGGGAACGAGTCGGGCACTGTGACAGCATTGACTTTCCGATAGTCCGTACATAATCTGGATGTCCCATCAGGTTTAGGAACCAGAATGCACGGAGAACTCCAAGGACTTGAACTTGGCATAGCCAGGTTATTCTCCAGCAAATAACCGACCTCACCCCTCATTATCTTTCTCTTAGCGACGTTGACACGATAAGGATGTTGCTTGATAGGTGCAGCGTTTCCAACATTAATGTCATGTTCTAACACATTAGTACATGTAGGAACATCATTAAAAAGACATGGAAAGCTGTGTAATAGTCTCACAATATCATCTGACTGTCTGTCCGCTAAATGAATCAGGCTAGACGGGAGAGACAGCAGCATCTCCGAATTGGGCAATCTAGCACACTGCTGCTGAGTATTGCGCAACTCCAAACCAACTCCGTCCACATCATTAACATGACCTCCCACTACAGCCGTAGCAGCAATAGAGACAGCCGACTCGGCCAGTTTCTCTGGACTGTCTACCTGAGTGACGGGTCTGGTGTGGTATGTCTTCAACATGTTAACGTGGCACACACGAGATTGGCGTTTTCTATCAGGAGTCTGTATCACGTAGTCAGTTTCAGTTAGTTTCTTTTCAATGACATAAGGACCAGAGAAACGTGCTGACAATGACGCTCCTGGCACAGGCAATAACACAAGAACTCGGTCACCTGGCTGCAGTGCACGAGAAACAGCCTGTATGTCATAGTGTCGTTTCATCCGTTTCTGTGAGGAAGACAGCGCTTCCTTTGCTAGAGCACAGGCAGCATGTAGGCGCTCACGAAAGCGACTAACGTAGTCCAACACATTTTCTTTCACACACAACTCTTGTGACAAAAACTGATCCTTAAGGACTTTCATAGGTCCTCTCATGGTGTGTCCAAACACCAGTTCAGCTGGGCTGAACCCTAGGGATTCCTGTACTGTCTCACGGACAGCAAACAACACTAGAGGAACTCCCTCATCCCAATCTTTCTCAGATTCCAAGCAATATTTACGGAGCATAGACTTCAGGGTCTGATGCCAACGTTCAAGCGCACCCTGAGACTCTGGGTGATATGCGCTTGACATATGGTGTGTAACTGACAAGGATTTTAACACTTGTTTGAAAAGTTTAGAAAGGAAATTCGTACCCTGATCAGTTTGTATCACCTTAGGTAATCCAAAAGTTGAGAAGAACTTGATCAACGCTTTACTCACCACCGGAGCAGTAATCCTTCGCAGAGGAATGGCCTCTGGGTACCTGGTGGCCACACACATAATTGTCAACATAAACTGGTTACCAGATTTTGTTTTTGGTAATGGTCCAACACAATCAACCATCACATGTTCGAATGGTTCACCTATGGCCGGTATGGGACAAAGAGGCGCGGGGGAAATAACCTGGTTCGGTTTCCCAACTACTTGACAGGTGTGGCAAGTCCGACAGAACTGAGCCACATCTTGTTTTAAGCCAGGCCAAAAGAAATGTCGCAAAACTCGATCATAAGTCTTGGTGACTCCCAGATGTCCGGACCACTGGTGATCATGAGCGAGGGATAAAACATTTTGTCGAAAGGCTGTAGGAATCACTATTTGGTAAACAGCATTCCAATCTCCGCCAGCGTCAACATGGGATGTCCATTTACGCATGAGGAGATTACCATCAATGAAGTATGCCATGTTTCTCTTCTTTAGCTCCTCCTCTGAGACAACACCAGAAAAACATTTAGCCAGGCTAATGTCAACCTGTTGGTTAGCGATCAGCTGCTCACGAGTAACTGGTAACTGTATTGCCTCCGCAACAAGTTCCACATCCTTCTTCCTTTCTCTGGGCTGTTGGTCAGACTGCACCAGCTTACCAGAGGTAGCACCCAAACTATCCTCTGGGTCACACTCTCTGAATAGAATCGTGTCTGACAAATCTATCACTTCACCCACTTGTCGTGCTTGAGCACGTGTGACAGCACAAGCGGGGAACACATCTGGATAACCCTGTGCCAGCTCCTCAGAGAGAGACTGGTCACTTTTATCCAATACCTCCAATATGGGTATTACCTTTCCTCCGGCAATATCGTTGCCCATTATAAATGTCACCCCTTTTACTGGCAACATAGGACGTACGCCAACTCTGAACAATCCACTGACTAACTCAGAGTGTACGTTCACAAAGTGCAATGGCACTGGGACGAAACCCATTTCAATTCCTTGTACTAATACACTGGAACCACAATATGTATTATTAGACAAGGGCAACACATCAGCTAGTATGAACGACTGCGCCGCACCAGTATCTCTGAGGATTCTAACTGGACGCTGAGACGCTTCGTCATCCGATATAGAAACAAACCCCTCAAAAATAAACGGTTCATAACTGTGATCTAGGACAGGGACTTTCAAACCACATTCACTATGAGGCTTCTGTCTTGATTCCGGCCTTACAACCGTACGAATCAGCCCAACACCCGTTGGCGGCCTGGCGTGCTGAGTCATCCCCGGCTTGCGTTTAAGCAAAAAGCAATCACTAACCAAATGTCCCACCTTATGACAATAGAAACAGTGACGCACATCTTTTGGGCGTGCTGGATGTACTGCTGGTCGACTAGGACTAGAAGTTAGCAACTCCGCAGCCCTGCTCTCCGTACGAGCCGAAAACACGCTCTTATGTGTCAACACAAACTCGTCTGCCAATACAGACGCTTCCGACAGTGAGGATACTTTCTGTTCGTTCAGATAAACTACAATGCGTTCCGGTAAGCAATTTTTAAACTCTTCTAACAAGATTAACTCCCGTAGAGAGTTAAAATCAGTTACCTTACTTGCACTGTGCCATTTGTCAAACAGATTTCCTTTGTCTCTAGCAAACTCCACATAAGTCTGAGTAGGAGACTTTTTATGAGACCTAAATCTCTGTCGATATGCCTCAGGAACAAGCTCATAGGCACGAAGAACAGTAGCTTTGACCACTTCATAATTCAAACTGTCTTCAAGAGGTAGCGCTGCCAGAACCTCTTGGGCTTTACCTGTCAGTTTACACTGAAGTAATAGGCACCATACCTCTTCGGGCCATTTCAATGCTACCGCTATACGTTCAAACACACTGAAATAGGAATCAACCTCTGACTCCCTAAACACAGGTACCAAGGTGATCTGTCTACTAATATCAAACGTAGCAGATGACACAACTGGTGAGGATGGCTCACTAGCAGGCATAGTATTAGCAGAGACTAACCTCGCTGTTTCTGCCTCTAGTTCCATTCTACGCATCTCCAGTTCTTGATCAAGCCTACGCATCTCCAGTTCCATCTTACGCGTCTCCTGTTCTGCCTCTAGCTTACGCGTCTCCTGTTCTGCCTCTAGCTTACGCATCTCCAGCTTGTCTTGCCTGATTTGTGCCCGCTCTTCCGCCTCCATTTGGAGCCGCGTCGAGCGGACATCGATCCTGGCATCACTGTCAGTCAGTGGGGAGAGTGGGTCATAACGGGGCAATGTGGCTGGAGCCTTAGCCTCGTCCTCAGACACTGATGGGCTTACAGGAACAGCAACCACATCCCCTACATGAGAAGCAGACTCAGGCGGCGGTAACACAAGCACTCGCTCGCTCAATAATATTTCTAACACTACTTCCCTAACTTCTGCTTTCACTAAACCCCTCGGTATGGGTAAAGAAAAGTGGTCAGCCAAAGCCTGTAGATCCACTCTACGGCAATTCTCAAAAACCCCCCACGTAGGGTTTTCCAAAAATGCCCCTAACTCAAAAGTAGCCATCCTACTAGCAACACGAGCCGCCAACTACTGAACACACAAAAAAAACTGGTAGTACAACTGCCAAGCTCAACACTGAACCAGACACTTACTAATTTACATGAGTAGCATGGGATAGATCCCAGACGAGCCCCCACTTTATGTTACGAACCCCGTGGCTTTTAAACGTCTAGGGTGACGGACATGAGACCCGTAACATAAATTCATGCAAATTATAAGTGTAGTATGGAACAGTGAGAACAAATAGGACACAACTACCATGAACTACCGTCAAACACACATGGTTTATTTCAGAACACACGGTAAGGGTTTGGGAAAAAGGGCTGAGCAGGACCCAAGAAATGAAACAATAGTGTAAAACCCCCTAAACTGATCTAGCCTGCCTAAAGAACCGCTAGGCTACTGCTAATCATACAAAAGTACAGTGGGTGGTCCGCTCAGGTCTAACTAGTGTTTTTAGACAGATTTCTTCCTACGGGTAATGTACGCCCAAGGGCAACTAGCTTAAACTCCCCTTTTCCCAGAAACACACAAAGCTACAAAACAGGGTAATCAGCAATAAAGTAGGTACACAATACACAGGACACAACAGTATCCACACTCACATAAAGAAATGTATTCTAACAAAGTTACCAATAGGGTAACCAACAACTTAGTGAGTACACATCACACAGGACACCACCGTGTCCATACTCACATATGGCAAAAATCTCTCTCTCTCAACAAACACAAGACTGGTTTTTATATAATGGAATGTGTGATTTAACAAACGAGTAACAGGTGGTGCAATGCACAGGAATGTTCACTGATTGGTCCAATCAGCAGACACCTCCACGACCACCAATCAGGAACATACAGGACACCTGTGATTAGGGCAGAAGGAGAGAAACACACAAGAACACAGGATACCTGTATCCGTAACAGTGTCGATCCTTATTCATATTTCCTATCTCACTGGCTTCCTTTCATCAGCCTAGTTTTTTCTCCCCAGATGACTCTCTAAGAACAACAGCAAAGCACAATTTATTTATAAGCACCCACTTAGCTACACACTGTAATCACAACAGCTTCACGCCTGTTAAAGCAAACCTTTTATTTTATGAAATGGAAACGATATGGAAACAAAGGCTGTGTATTAGTAGTCAAATGACAGCAAATGTGTTTGTTGTACACTTTCATTGATATTAGCTGCAGTAGTCGTTTGTAACTGCCTGTGAAAGGCCATATTGTCCAGAGCTGTTTGATAATTGTGTTTGAAACACTGCCAAGCCACGTTGCACTCTACTGAAGCAGCTTTTCTGTTGTAGCATATAAACTCAACAAAAAAAAATCCCTTTTTCAGGACCCTGTCTTTCAAAGATAATTCGTAAAATTCCAAATAACTTCACAGATCTTCATTGTAAAAGGTTTAAATACTGTTTCCCATGCTTGTTCAATTAACCATAAACAATTAATGAACATGCACCTGTGGAACGGTCATTAAGACACTAACAGCTTACAGATGGTAGGCAATTAAGGTCACAGTTATGAAAACTTAGGACACTATAGAGGCCTTTCTACTGACTCTGAAAAACACAAAAAGAAAGATGCCCAGGGAACCTGCTCATCTGCGTGAACGTGCCTTAGGCATGCTGCAAGGAGGCATGAGAACTGCAGATGTGGCCAGGGCAATAAATTGCAATGTCCGTACTGTGAGACGCCTAAGACAGCGCTACAGGGAGACAGGATGGACCGCTGATCGTCCTCGCAATGGCAGACCACGTGTAACAACACCTGAACAGGATGGGTACATCCAAACACACCTGCGGGACAGGTACAGGATGGCAACAACAACTGCCCGAGTTACACCAGGAACGCACAATCCCTCCATCAGTGCTCAGACTGTCCGCAACAGGCTGAGAGAGGCTGGACTGAGGGCTTGTAGGCCTGTTGTAAGGCAGGTCCTCACCAGACATCACCGGCAACAACGTCGCCTATGGGCACAAACCCACCGTCGCTGGACCAAACAGGACTGACAAAAAGTGCTCTTCACTGACGAGTCGCGGTTTTGTCTCACCAGGGGTGATGGTCGGATTCACGTTTATCGTCGAAGGAATGAGCGTTACACCGAGGCCTGTACTCTGGAGCAGGATCGATTTGGAGGTGGAGGGTCTGTCATGGTCTGGGGCGGTGTGTCCCAGCATCATCGGACTGAGCTTGTTGTCATTGCAGGCAATCTCAACGCTGTGCGTTACAGGGAAGACATCCTCCTCCCTCATGTGGTACCCTTCCTGCAGGCTCATCCTGACATGACCCTCTAGCATGACAATGCCACCAGCCATACTGCTCATTCTGTGCGTGATTTCCTGCAAGACAGGAATGTCATTGTTCTGCCATGGCCAGCGAAGAGCCCGGATCTCAATCCCATTGAGCACGTCTGGGACCTGTTGGATCGGAGGGTGAAGGCTAGGGCCATTCCCCCCCCCCAGAAATGTCTGGGAACTTGCAGGTGCCTTGGTGGAAGAGTGGGGTAACATCTCACAGCAAAAACGGGCAAATCTGGTGCAGTCCATGAGGAGGAGATGCACTGCAGAACTTAATGCAGCTGGTAGCCACACCAGATACTGACTGTTACTTTTGATTTTGACCCCCCCTTTGTTCAGGGACAGATGTTCAGTTTGCAGAAAATAAACGCAGTTGACAGTGAGAAGACATTTCTTTTTTTGCAGAGGTTACATACACTATATAGTGCACATAGTTAATGCTATGTATACAATACTACATTTAGTCATCCTCCTACCAATCCCTGCTCATTTTTTTCCTTCAGCTCAGACATTGACCTCTATCCTGAGAGCAGAGCCACATCATTTGCGTTTGCAGTCTGCTCCAGAATGAATTCCCTAAATCATTATATCTAAGGAGGAGGACCTGAGTGCCCCATCAACATTATCCATCATCTTTCTCTCTCTCCATCTCTCTCTCTCTCTCTTTTTTGATAATGATGAAATGCAGTGGAGACTCAGAATAAAGTTGCATAATGTGCATAAATAGCATATTTAATTGATCTGCAGTGCAGCCTAAATCAAATTACTCTTGGACTGACAGGAACATTTTCATTAACATCGTTCCTTAGCAGAGCCCAAGCCAAAATGTAAATTAGTAACAGATAATTAGGATAAGAGAGGGAACTTAGGCTGACGTCGGGGCTGCTAATTGGAATGCATGTGGAACAAACTGCTGCTGCTCAGTGGTAGTCTATAGCCGGCAGAGGTGGATGGATGGATGGATGGATGGATGGATGGATGGATGGATGGATGGATGGATGGATGGAGGGAGGGATGGAGGGAGGGAGGGAGGGAGGGAGGGAGGGAGGGAGGGATGGGAAGAGGTCAGGGTAAAAGAAAGCCTGTTAAGTAGAGAGGGTTACAGGGGCCAAGACAGGAGCACTGTGGCATGCTGGGAAAGCCAAGGGCTCCAGCTCCGCCCACTCTATGACCTCATTCACACTCTCCACGGGAACAGTGTTGAAACATACAGCATCACTTGTTTGAGATAGCTTAGAGTAAAGATCCCTAGGTAATTTACCACTTTAAATCCCTCTGGCCATGATTGATGCATTTACCGTTCTGTGATTTAAGCACTGAAAGTGAGTAAAATGTAGTTTAGCCATTGGCATGTTTTTAAGAGTATTTCCGTTCTATGTGAGAGCTGAGGGGATCTAAGCGTCTGGACCCTGAGGTCATTGGTTCAGCAGCAGGTGTATTTAATCCATTAGCTAATTGTGGTGGAGGGAGCCTTTACACCTACAGTGACACACCATCATTAGCCCCCCTAATAATCTCCCTCTCTCTCAGACGCTGGCCCCTCCTGACACCACGTTACTTAGCATTCACAAAATAAAGGTCAGCTTTTTGAGATTATGGACTGGGATTCTCTCAGAGTAGCCATTATAATTCCCCTCATTTGCCCCCTCTCTCCCTCAACGATCCCCAGTCTTCCTACTGTATCATTTGTTAATGCTGGCAGAGCTCATTACTTTACCCTGAGAGGAGGAGAGGAGAGGAGAGGAGAGGAGAGGAGAGGAGAGGAGAGGAGATGAGATGAGATGAGATGAGATGAGATGAGATGAGATGAGATGAGATGAGATGAGATGAGATGAGATGAGATGAGATGAGATGAGATGAGATGAGATGAGATGAGATGAGATGA